>NW_026067911.1:14027168-14054263 GCF_014885135.2 Alexandromys fortis | reverse complement strand
AACTGAACAGAGAATTCTCAAAAGAAGAAGTTCAAATGGCCAAAAGACACCTAAGGTCATGCTCAACCTCATTAGCAATCAGGGAAATGCAAATCAAAACAACTTTGAGATATCATCTTACACCTGTCAGAATGGCTAAAATCAAAAGCACCGATGATAGCCTTTGCTGGAGAAGCTGTGGAGGAAGGGGTACCCTCATCCATTGCTGGTGGGAATGCAAACTTGTGCAACCACTTTGGAAATCAGTGTTTCGATTTCTCAGGAAATTCGGGATCAACCTACCCCTGGACCCAGCAATACCACTCTTGGGAATATACCAAAGAGATGCCCTATCATATGACAAAAGCATTTGTTTAACTAGTCTTGTATTTTTTATCTGGAAATTCACTTCACAGGGTCAATCTGTACCACCCTGTTTTAATAATCCCTGTATAGTACTAGGAATCAAGAAAGCTATAGAAGAAATATAAGATATAGGAAAAAACTAAAAATGTAAAAACAGTAAAACTATGGACCTAAGACAAATACATTTTAGTATTCTTGCACATTTATTGACGATTCTATATTCTTCTATAACTAAAAATAGATTTTTTTATATAATATATTCTGGTTGTAGTTCCCCATCTTCTCTCTTTCCAGTTTCTCAACACTTGTCCTCTCATCCAGATCTACACCTTTTCTATTTCTTGTTAAAAAATGGTCATCTAATTAATAATTTTAAAATAAATTCAAGTGAATCCAAAACAAAAAAGTCAGAATATGACCAAATGACCAAAAAGGAAAAACCAAAGAAAAAGCACAGGAAACAAAAATAGTTCTATAGACATGCCCATTTACATAGTCAAGCATCCAAAATAATTCAAAATCAGGAAGCCTTAATATATACAGAATGGGCATTTAATATCAAAAAAATTAAAATTACCTGACTAACATTATGAGACAAAAAAAATCTCCAAAATTCCATTGTATTCATTTTGTTTTGGCCATCTATTGCTGGACATTCAGCCTACCCTTAGAACATGAGAATTAGTCAGGCTGTGGTGACACACACTTTTAGTCATAGCACTCAGGAGGCAGAAGCAGATGGATCTCCCAGTGTAAAGCCAGAATATTTCACAGAGCAAGTTCTAGGAAAGCCAGAGCTATAGCAGGTTTGTCTCAAAAAACAAAAATAAACCAATAAAAAAAGAATAAGAGAATTTCAGAATTCAAACCTCCTTTTCTCTGAACAGAATAGAATCTCCTAGTGGTCATATGTATGTGAAAACGGAGACTGCACAATCATTTTATGGCCACCCAGACCCAAATAATCACATAGAAACTATGTTAATTACCACACTATTCGACCAATAGCTTTGACATGTTTTTAGATAGCTCTTATATCTTAAATTAACCCATTTCTATTAATCTGTGTATTGCCATGAGTCTGAAGCTTACCAATAAAGTTTCTGGGCATCTTTCTCCTTTGGAAGCTACATGGAGTCTCTTAGACTCTGGGTACTTCTCCTTTGGAAGCTACATGGAGTCTTTTAGACTCTGGGTACTCTCTCTAAATATTTGGATTTCCCTCCTGGCTTTTGTCTGCTAAGCCATTGGTTGAAACAGGACCTCCCTAATTTTATTCTGCTAAGCCATTGGATAAAACAGCTTTATTCATTAGTCAAGAAAAGCAACACGTATATAGAAAGACATCACACATCATTTGTATACATAAAACCTTCTATGATCTTACATTTCATTCATTTAGTAATTAAAGGCTAATAATCCATAAAGAGAACCATAGTATTTGATCAAATTATTATACAATTAATAACTTTATATTAAGGATAAAATTAAAACATTTCAGACTCAGAGGGGAAATGATAAGGTTATTTTAAAGCTGGGGCATGCTTTCTTTCATTGTCTAAGTAGTCTCAGTGTTCCCAGGAAAATATATTTTTTCTAACTAGCATATATATTCTCACATGCTTCAAAGAATTAACTATGAAATTTAAATTAGTTTTAATCACTGAAAATAACATGTGTACCAATCATCTGTCAAAATTACTAATGGAGACATTCTAAGCTGCTCAGTGGTTATGTATGGTTCCTCTCTCATTTCCCTATTATAAAATTCAGTGTGATAGGGGACTCAAATGTAGTTTCATGGTAATATACTTTCAAGCAATTTATTTTAATCTTCTGGCTGAGATTGACTCAATATTTTTTCCCCTCTACTGGAAAAGCTAACCCCTGCGGGTTTTCTTTCAGACCAAGTTGAATCACTTTTCCCCTATAGGAAAAATCCTGAACTTTAAGCAAAGTCTACTATGAATGTCTTCAACTAAAGCTTCTGAATTGAGGATCTCAACACTCAGTTTGTAATTTGGGACTAATTAAATTATTTTACTGTACTGAATAAAATATATTTTTCAAAAAGTTCTAGTCACTCATTGTGACTGGTATCTTAAGACTTCTCTCTCTATTTAAGCTACTTACTCTAAAGGAAAATGTATCTAATCCAGAGATAAAACTATTCCTTCTCATTTGAGTAATAAATGTTTCACTTGATGCTGTTAAATATAATCTTATTTCTATATATTATTTTTTCCTTTTCAACTGTAATCAATAGTATTTCTGACCATATGTTTAGTCAATAATCAGCGAAAAGTAAACTATTGGAATTATTCAAAAGCATTTAACATACCACCATTATGAAGCTAATTAATACTATTTGTGATATCTTTCATTGATAAATGTTATGATTAAATTGAGGAATAATAAGTACACTTTCTGATAATTCTTTCAAATATATCTGAAGTATGATTTTATATTTTAATTACAACCTTTTACACTCTGCTTGGTTTCATTTCTTAAATACTAATAATGAATACTACTAAATGTAAGTGTGTTTGTACGTGTGTGTGTGCGTGTGTGTGTGCGTATCAAAGAATCGGTTCTAGGTCATATGTATGGAGATCAGTGGGCCCCTTGTGGCAGTGGGTTATCTTTTTCCACATTGTGTGGTTCAGAGAATGAATTCATGTTTGTAGATGGGACAGCAGGTACACTTTACTGTCAACGCCACTTAACTGATTCTGAATTTTATTTTTAATATATGAAAAATTGACTATAGGAAACTATTTTCATAATTTAATATTATAGATAAGAGCATCAAATCTAAAGACTACCATAGTGTCATTTTATTTCTAAAGTGACAGTTTATGAATTAACCTTTTTCCTCAATCTCGATCCGATTATCAGTAACTCTCAGCTGGGTGATTGGAGTTATTGCATTCATTCTCTCTTTTAACCATCTCTCTTCAGAAGAAACATAGAGATTTTAAATAAAATCATCTAATTTTCTCACTTAAAATTCTTCAGTTTATTTTCCTTGGATCTGTAATGCAATATAAATCTTTAGCTGGGCTTCTATGCCCTAACCATGGTAGACTGTTTAGGATTTGCCTCATTATGGTCATCTGTTTTGTGTGTAAGCATCCAGGCTTCATTGAGTGGTGGTCCACTGAGAACTGTCTTCTTTGCTGCAGAGACCACAGCTCCTTTTACATATTCTTTTTTTTTTTTCTATTTTGCACTGTTAACACATCATGTCAGATACCAGTTGGGTCAGTTCTATCTCATGTACCTGTCTTTTCTCCCATGTTATCTTTAGGAACATTTAACTATTTATAAAACTAACAGGTCACTTATTCATAATCCAGATATTCTTTTCTTTTTCACAAAAAAGACCTGTTCCAAAGCAATATTGCAAAAATTTCTAAACATTTCAGCTGTGTTAGTGCACCTGGAACACTGTTGACCATTAGTATGATTCCAAAATGATAAATCTTGGGGCATTTATGAAACAGTATTTAAGAAATTTTAACAAATGCAATGTCTATTTATTTTTAACATATTTAATTGGATAGAAGAATTACACAACATAAAGTTTAAAAGAACATTTTAATGAGAATTATGTATGTATCTTACACATTAATTAACATTATACATTCAAAAATTCTCAACATTAAATTAGTTTCATATTTCCTTAGGTCAAGACAAAGTCAGTTTTTTTTTTCATTACTGGATAAAAGTACACCAATATTCCCTTTTATTTCTTTTCTTCTGGGAGATTCTCTGAGTTGTCTCTTTAATATTTATCATTAATATGTGATACATTACTTGGACAATTGTCCTGCATATTTTTTTTTTTATTTCCCTTGTCGGAATCTTTCAGTGTGGCCAAGAAACCAAGGTGAGTCAGTTGACACAATTCTGATGCCACAAAGACACGTGAAAACTGTGAGAGTGAAGCACCTTGAGACTTGCTTCCAGAGTGGAAACAAAGGAATACCCGTCTCTTCCAGTCCGGAGGATTGTGAAGAACAGCCCTGTAAAGAAAGGGGCCACAAATGGTTTGACTGTTCCCAGGTTTGACATTCTTTGGCTTTGGCTCAAACAGCTACAGAATAGAGAATACGAGCTGGCAAAGGGTATCTTTTTTGTTTAAATAAATTATTTTATTTTTGCATCCTGGTTGCAGTTTCCCTCTGTTCTCTCCTGCCAGTGACCTCCAGCATACATCCATCTCCCAATCCACTCAGGTCCCTTAGAACCGTCTGAACCTACTCACACCATGAACTGCTCCATCCATTACTCAGGCATAGAGGCAAGCTGTGGGTTGAATTCTCCCAGCATTTCTTGATCCACAGGGCATGATATCTGCAACTTCGCCAACAACAGCGAAGTGCTGTTGGAGAAATGTCTGTGCACCTTTATCCAAGAGGCTCTGAACACTTACAGAAATGTTGTTTGTATCAGTAAATCAGACTAGATTTGGTCATTTTGCTTTGTTTTGTTTTGCTCTGTGTATGTGTGTGTTGAACATAATTATTGTGGTTATTTCCACTACTCTTATATGAAAATTTGTTTCAATTTTATTGAATGACGATAGGCATTTCTTTTCTAATGTACTGTAGTACTTTTAGTACTAACAAAAGAAAAAAATCTTAAATCTTATGCCAAATAGATTCTTATGCCAAGGATCAGTATGACAAGTCAAACAGAACACTTCAGGACTTTTCACTTCTTCAAGGAACTATTTGGCCAACCTGAACCAAGTAGCATAAAGATCAGGAAGACAAAAAAACATTTATGTCAAAGTATGACTCTGTGTACAATAGAATTATTGAGCTAATCCAAATTTTTAGGTGTTCCATAGCAAATATTTTATTTTTGTTGTAATTTCTATTGTGGCAATTAACTTAAAGCAGTATTTTGGCCATTTTGTCCAATAATCCTCCAAAACAAACAGTTAAAAGAACCCTTTGCTTCTTTCTATTGTACTCTTAAACATTTCTTCTTTATGAGATAATGTTGAATTAACATGCAGCTCAGACTTCACAATGAAAAAATTCATAGTTTTCATTCATCTTGTTCAACAATAATGTCATCTAAGAAAGCAATAGCACATTATCACACAAAGACAGCCAAGAATATCTAACAATTTTAGTCAGGAAATCAGTGTTTCCCACAATCTATGTATGTTCACATGAGTTAATTATATAGAATTTTAGGTTCAGATGAATCATGGTATTTATCTATAAGGAGCTTATGAAAGCTGAAGTCACCTGTTTAGCTGTATTCATCCCTAAGAAATTCAAATCTTGTTGCAACTCTAAATCTTTATCAATCTGAGAGTCTAGTACATGTAAAGTCATATTTTCTATAACATTATCCGTTTGAGATTTCAGCATGTGTAAAGTCATATGTTCTATAACTTTATCAGTTTGAGAGTCTAGCACGTGTGAAGTCATATGTTCAATAACTTTATCAATCTGAGAGTCTAGCATGTGTGAAGTCATATGTTCTATAACTTATCAGTTTAAAATTTTAGCAAGCAGCCGGGCGATGGTGGCGCACGCCTTTATTCCCAGCACTCAGGAGGCAGAGGCAGGCAGATCTCTGTGAGTTCGAGACCAGACTCGTCTACAGAGCTAGTGCCAGGACAGGCTCCAAAGCCACAGAGAAACCTTGTCTTGAAAAACAAAAACAAAAACAAAAATTAGCAAGCATAAAGATAAAGTCATACGTTCTATAAACTTGTAGATTGACATTTCCTACATTCCCATGATATCATTCCCAGAGACATAAGTTCATTTCTTGCTAAATAAAGGTTCTCTGTTGTATGAACATAAGGTGCATGTTGTTAATTTCTAATTAATAAGTGGTCCTCCATGGTGTGAATATAGGGGATAAATGCTAATTTCTCAGGAATAAATGGTCCTTCATTGTGTGAAAAAATTGTTCATTTTTTCATGCACCTGCTGGAGTTCTTTAATTCTGTTCAATACTTTTTTTTTTTGGCTTCTATGACCCTTCATCAAAGACCTGTTCTAATTACTTGAGAATAAATCTTAGGTGTCATTTTTGATTCAGATGGTAAGTGTCTGCTTAGTTTTATATGAATTCTACTTCTGTTTCTTAAGCAGCTTGTCATTGTACAGTCTTGTCAGGAGTGTATGAATCAGAAAGTATCTCTGAATAGCAGTCATACTCTTTCAAAAATATGCCAAGGTTCATAAAATATGGTTAAATTTCTCTTTAACATTTTAAAATAGCTAAAAAAAATCTCAAGACATAATTAAATGCAAGCAGTGTTTGGTAGGTGGAAAAAATTCTTAAAAGCAATAATAATGTTTACATGTAGAGTTTCAAAAATCCTTACATTGCCTTTTAATATGTGGGGTTATATATGTCAATGTAAGAAGTAGATTTATCATGATTTATCACTCATATGACTTGGGTTGTCTTAGTTGACCAGCTTCATGTGACAGAATTTATCCTTTGGTTCATTTTAGGCAGAAGATGTTTTTAGAGGCCTTATAATGTTCAGGAAGTTTGTCATGGAAACAGTGTTATAAGAGAGACACTGATAGCAAAGCAGAAGCATGGGACAAGTACAGTTAGAGCTGGGATGCTCACTTCTGGGGAAGTCTCCATCACAAATTTAAGAACATTGTTCAGACTGTTGCAATTCATATTCTTTCTTTCTCTCTCTCTCTCTCTCTCTCTCTCTCTCTCTCTCTCTCTCTTCCCAAGAGGAGATTCCATCTAGAGAGGCTATTTAAGAAAAAAAATATTTCATTTCTTTATTCCTGTATTCATTCTAGACAAACTTTTATTAGAGGAGTTAGAGCTATTATTATAAATACTTGTATTGCAAAATCCATGGAAATTGTCTCAGAAATAGGGTAGTCTTTCCCCTATAACACAAAAAATTTTAGATACCACTGTCATAACTAGAAATCCTAAAATCAGTTTATGTCATATTGCTAAGTAGTAAAATCTGTAGAACTAGACAATATATACGTTGACTATATTTTAATTCTTAAAATCACAGCCAGCTGGATGGTGGTGGCACACACCTTTAATCCCAGAACTCAGGAAGCAGAGGCAGGTGAATTTCTGTGATTCTGAGTTTAACCTGGTATATAAAAGTCAGTTCCAGGACAGCCAGGACTGTAACACAGAGAAACCCTGTCTTGCAAAACAACTAAACAAAACCAGAAAAAAAAAACATTATAATATATCATTTATAGAATGTTACATAAGGATTATAGCAATTCCCTTAGGTTTAATGTAAATAAACTAAATAAATAAATGGGGGATAAGAAGGATGATATTACACTATCATTCACACTTTAGAATTGATATGTAAAAATTATATTAATAGAAAATTTTAAAAAATCTCCAGAAAATATATAGTATTCCTGGTATATTGAGATAAAGTTTTTGAGTATGTCTCTTCTAAAGATTTTAGAAAATTTATTGATCAATACTTACACTTTTATTTGATATAGACATGTATAGAATATAAACACATGAGACATGTATAAAAGATGTAAAAAGAAAAATATAAAATTGTAGGTACAATTGACTTAAGGATTGAGTTCGTATTTCATATTGTTTCAGAAATTTCTTTGAGACTTACATCTGTTTCTAAACTTGTACTACTTTTTTATTAGTTCAATTTTTTGTTTTCTCTGCTTCAGATATGTTTAGGATCTAATCTGTTACTTTTTTTTTAAAGATTCATTTATTTATTTATTATGTATACAACATTCTGCCTCGATGTATGCCCGCACGCCAGAGCAGGACACCAGATCTCCGTACAGATGGTTGTGAGCCACCATGTGGTTGCTGGGAACTGAACTCAGGACCTTTGGAAGAACAGTCAGTGCTCTTAACCTCTGAGCCATCTCTCCAGCCCCTAATCTGTTACTTTTTTCAGTTAAAATATAGTCATATTGTTTTCTCCTTTCCTTTTTCACCTTTACTGATCTTAAATGTTTGAATTTGAGCTAAGACTGAGTGAATTAAATAACCTCCAAGAAACCTTGAATAACAAATCTATCTTAATATGGGCAATGTTTCAATAGACTTAAGATCCTTTGATAGACAGTTCCATGAAATTGCATGTTAACTGTATAATTGCAGTTTAAACTTACCTTAATGGAGAGTCTGGAGAAATGGCTCAGTGATTAAGAGGACATGTTCTCTTGCAGAACTGGGCTCAGTTCCAGCACCTATACCAAGCATCTCACAAAGCCTACAACTATAGTTCTAGGGAACTGGATGGACTCTTATGACCTCTGCACATAAGGTACCAGGCACACAGATGATAAACATATATACACGCAGGCAAGAATACAAATATAAAATAGGATAATAATAATAATTAAAATATCTTAATAGATTTTATAAAAAAATAAATAGGACCTCTGCATGAAATGAAATTTTGAAAGGGATAAAAAAAACTAATTATGAATTAAATATTTAGATAACTTTAAAAGAATTATTATCAGCCTAATAGGAAATACCAAAAAAAATTAAGCAAACAAAAATATCCTACAAGAGTGTAACAGAAACAGAAGTGCCTAAAAGCTACTCATGGACATTGTGGAAGTGATTATTTTAGTTGTTGAACAGCAGTCAAATTATCAATCGACAATGATGGCAGTCCCTGTTCTCATATGGGTACCTGTTGTCCTTTCCACCTACCTAAGAGCTGGAAAAAACATCAAAGTCTAAACACAAATCATACAACTCTGTATTCAGGTCCACTTTTAATATTTGGTATATGTTCAAATAAGCCTATTCTATTAAAACCAAAAATTCTACAACTATGGAAGTGATTTCTACATCTCTGCAAATGGGACAGTGGTTTCCCATTGGAGATGCACTAGCTGATTTCATTTATGACTGATACCTTACAATTTTCCAGACTATTGCACAGGTCTGTAGTCTATGGTCAAGTCGTACCTACAATAACAATCTAGAACATTCTTCAGTCTCTCACAGTCCTCGGTTACCAAATTGCAATAACTGACACCACCTAGTGGGACATGAGTAGCTTTGAAATGAGAGGGACACAGAATAATGGGAACATTAGCCTTCTTCACCGACTGGAAGCAATGTCAGTTCACAAGTCTTAAAATCAAGCTCTTTATCTGAGGCAGTGATTTTTGCAGTGAATTCAAACATTTTTCATATTGATAAAATGGAGGCTAAAAAACAGGGGGAGATGAACCATTGAACAAGTTTTTGTGTTTTATCATCAGTTAGGAGAATGCTGAAGATAATGTTCACAGCAATGCCTCTTCAAAGAAATTGAAAGGTTGTAATCAAAAAGACCTATAAGTATCCAAATATCCATATATGAAATTTCCATCATCATATGCAAAAGCCTCTCTTTTCTGGGTCTACCCAGGTTGAGATCATATATCACAGGTTCAATGAAAGAGATGTGAGAGTATAGTTCTGGGAAGGGAATGCAATGTTCAATGGATATATTGTTCTATATTGGGGAGGGGAAGAGAATAAGAGCAAGAAAATACTTTGTATTTAATATTTTACTCATTTAGTTAATGTTTATACTACTCTATACTAGCATATACACCTATAAGCTATTGTTTTTAAAAAACACAAAGAAATGTATAAATACAGAGGCATAGTAAGTTTTAATATTTCACTTAAAGAGGGATATAATATCATTTTTTATGTAAACAAAAATTTATTAACTTTTATAAATCCACCATATATTCAAAATAACATTTGCTAAGGTTTATTAAAATTCCTTCCAATCTGATAGTGATTTTTTTTTTTTGGATAACCAAACATAAATCATCGAGTACCGAAATGATTTTATGTCCTAAGCCACCTCATTTCGATTTTTACTTCAATTTCAGTGATGGTGACACCTTTATTAATTTTGGGCCACTATTCTTTAACTAGAAATATTTTATTTGTACTGAGTGCAAAGAAAGCCTTGAAAATTAAAATTTATCCTTCCTTTAAATTATAGGTTTCTTAGCTACCCAGATAATTAAGGCATATAATTCTGAATCAAAATAGAATGAATAAAATCAGTTAACTAAATACCTTTGAGACTAAAGAAAGGATGGAAGTTGTAGAAGCTTTGCACTGTGTTCTGTATAGATCTGGCAGCAGGTTACCACTTTATTATGGTACGATTTACATAGAAAAGATGATTTGTCGGCTTCAAATGAGACTCCAACAGTCACAGATGAGAGAACATTTGAGAATTTTTCCCATCCTGAGTCAAGGTTTCTGAGCCACAACTTCTTATGTTTTAAAATAAATGAATTTGAAAGACACTGCTTTTGCTGGCCAGCAGTGGGGCACACCTTTAATCCCAGCACTCAGGAAGCAGAGGCAGGCGGATCTCTGTGAGTTCAAGACCAGCCTGGTTTACAAGAGCTAGTTCCAGGACAGGCTCCAAAGCTACAGAGAAACCCTGTTTCGTAAAACCACACACACACACACACACACACACACACACACACACACACACACACAATTACACAGCTTTCTATAATTACTAATAATTACTAATCAACAGCCTAACATGTTTGAATTTTTGTCAAGTTGACACAAGCGTGGTATATCAATGAATAGAGAACCTCACTAGAGAAAATATCTGCATCAGATTGCTTCTTGGCAAGCCACAGGTCCTTCTCTTGATCAATAATTGATGTGGGAAGGCCCAGCTCACCCTACTGAAGATAGAGTGCCCTTTATGGTCAGGTGGTTCTGAAGTGAACAAGAAAACAAAGTAAGTTGTAGGGACATCCCAGGAAACAGCATTCCTTCATGGCTTCTGTTTTAGTTTCTGCCTTCATACTTCCTTTTAATTTCTGTTCTGATTTTCCTTGGTGATGGAGTGTAATCTGTTAACTGTAAGCTGAAAGAAAGCCTTTAGCTCCCAAGTTGCTTTTGGTGTGTTTTATCCCAAGAGGGTAGTCCTAACTAAGACAAAAAGTGGTCCTGGAAAGCTTATTACGCAATGTAATTCTCTGAATGAACTCTGAATCTTAGAAAACATACATCTCAAAAGTTAAGCATAGACTTCAGTAAAAACTCATTCCCTAAGAGACATCTGCAGTGCTAAAGTGATAAGAATTACTTTGTAAAACTGTTCATTTGTATGTTGTTCTTTTTCTCTGTCAACTTTGATCAATGGTTCATAATTAGTTACCTTCAAACAACATACAGACTAACAACTACCTTTTTAGAATAGCAAAATCTAGCTTAAAAGATTAATCTTCACCTAAACACATGGTTTAAGAAAACAATCTTCTAAGAGGGGTACCATGAGATTTTATTATCCATACACTATGCCCGTATTATGAAGAAATTTGAATATATAATAAATTAAGATGACCTAGAGAAAAATACGTCAAGTTTTAAATATATTATTAAGCTCAATTCAAGGTTTCTATTAGACTATTGTAGGAAGCATGATTATTTTGAATGTGACAATAACACTGGTGTTTGGCAGTCCCTTTCTCATAAAAGCCTGTATGTATTTTACGGAAAACACAATAGTGTATTAAGAAAATGTATATTTGTGAAACTAGAGAATTGGCAGGTTATTTTCGCTGATTATTCATTTCTTGGGATTATTCGTTTACTTGGACAAGTAAGTAGTTTACCTTTTCTGCTATCATTTATGTCTCTGTTTTCCTTTCAGAAACTTACCTGCCAGGTTCTGGGCTAAAGGGGCTTGGAGAGACATAGCAAAGTCCTTCAAATCTTTTCTGGACACTATTATCTGTGCCAACCCTCAAGAGTCTATTGTTCAGTGTTGGAACTCAAGATTTGCCTTTAGAATTGAATTCTAAAGAAGAATAGGGCCCCACGCTGCAGGAGAACTAGTGGCTGTTTAAAAACCTAGTTCTTAAGAGGAAAATGGAGACAAGGTGAGCGAAACAGTTAACCCAGCAATCGGAGGGGACACTACTCTGACTTCACACTTTGTGAAAGGAAAATAACTTCTTAAGAAACTGATTTTTAAAGTGGTGTTTTTAGGAGACTAATCAGAATAACATCCTCATGCCGAACCCTGTCTACAAGAAGGTGAGAAATTGGTCCTTTTCTCCTGTAAAATAAAATTTCTCTCATCATTTGTGGAAAAAAGTAGCAAACAATGCCGACTTAGTGTTATATAAAAAAGTATAAAAGACAAGGTTTTATGAAACAAGAGCATTATAAGAACTGGGAGAAGAATGCTAGGGGAAATTTAATTTTTCTACCATTAAAATATCCACTTAAGAAATAAAAGTAAATATTGGCCATTTACACTGATACAAACCTGTAACTTTTTTGGTGAATGTTCTGATTTCTATTAATTTATGTCGCTTTGTATTGGCATCACTGGGCAAATCAATTACCTACTTCTGTATGGTAAGAGTTAATCTGGGAAGTTAAAATCGTGCAAGTGAGACCATGTTTAACTGAATTTATCAATTTAGGATAATTTTCGATTTGAAATGGCATGCCAAAAAATAGGTGCATATCAAGGTTTTGACAACTACACTATTTCTAGGAAAAACCCTTACTTGCATTATTCTATCTAATATAGGGATATTTGAGAACAAAGAAAGATTCTGCTCGGCAAAGTAAAACTTTGAGGCTGTTAGCCACAACCAACTACAGTAGTTATGTTCTGTGCGAAACATATAGGTTTGAAATGCTTTATCTTGTACTTAGAAACTTTACCATCCTTGGGTCTCAAATTGAGAAAGAAATTGGCTTATTGCCCATTTTAAGGGCAGTTCATGCATTGGTCTTTCAACAGTTTGACTTCAAAAGAGAATATAGATATTCTTTCTATTTTATCAAACGTTAAAGATGACTGCTATGTTCAAATAAAAAAATCATAAACTCAAATTTTGCTGTCAAGTTAGTGGTTTTCTGATTAAAGTTAGTTCGATATTTTCTATCTGCTTTAACTTTATTCATTTATGTGTTTATTTGATTCAATTAGATGTTTATTTTGAAATATGCTCTCTTGGCACTCAGACTACCATATCTCTTACTATTTAATATACTGAAGAAAATACAGAAACTCCTGGGATATTTGCAAAGTTGGATAGAATGGTACACTATAGATTTTCTACATTATCCTAAACAGCAGAATATTCATGTGTCTCCGCTTTTTATTATTTAATAAATATTAAATGGCAATGATTTAAAAACATATATACACATTTTTCAAATATTTTTTGAATACAGTACATATTTTCACAATCTTCTTGTGATTTATGAGAAGAATATTAGGAAGAAATAGTATGAATTTTGTTTCCCATTAATGATTAATATTAAAATATAATATACATCTTTAACTGAAGGGAAATTGTCTTAGCAATGTCGAAACACCATAATGAACAAAACATACAAAAATTTGGGAATTCTTAAAAATTAACTTGATACCATTTCCTTGAGAGGTGAATCTGAAATCACAGGGCACCCTGAATAAAGCCGTATGGGCAAAACAGCTCTGAAGAGCAGCCATGATTATATTATGATATAGCATTAAATTATGCAAAAAAACAGAATTATGATTGTTAGTAATTCCTGAGAAAATTATATCACTTACTTTAAGAAAATTAAATGGCCCAAATTTTTAACAAGGGTCATATTTTTAGCTATTGCCTATAGTTTGCAGTGGCTATCCTTGATAGACTAATAAAAAATAACCATTATATTAACATTTTTAAGTCAAATATTTGTTTCAGCATACAAAGCAACATGATTTGGTCCATATGAGGTATCTTCTCAGCCTACTAACATCATCTGATTTTCATTTTCCACTGAATTTCTCAGGAAAATGTCCTTCTTTCTAATATTAGCTAGAGAAGGACTTTCTCTCAGGATGAGTTACCACTTCTTACCCGATGAAACATTCATGTTTTCCTACTAGTAACTTTCAGTTTGTCAACCAAATCACGTTATTTTTAAATGGCTGATCTGGATCACCACGAAACGGATGCCTTAAATAAATAGTAACTTAGTTTTCAAATTCTTGATTCAAAATCAAGGCATCAGTTAAGACAGCTCATCTCTCTCCAGAGACAAACAAATTTACACGCTAAGAATAAAAAGTATAGAGAACAGTATATGAAAAAAGTGTGGGTGAGACTGTGTGTATGTATCTTTCTAAGTCAAGCACAGGAACCCAGCAATCAGCATCTGGCAAATTAGCTGTGAAAACAAGAACCTCTGAGACACAAATGACATTGTATGAAAAAAGGGAAAACATTTTACCTGGAGCAAGCCTTGAAATGCTGTAATACAGAGATGGATGCTATGAGCCAGCTGCTTTTAGTATAACAAGCCAACAATGAAATTAACTGGTATCTATAAGAATTTAGGGTGCACAGCTTTTGGGGGCTCAGTTTTCAATAGAAATGAACGAACTCCTGTCGTTAAATTAATCTTCCCAGCAAATCACTCTCATTCTATTCCATCCTTCATATTTCCATTGCTGGAAAGCCTTCCTCTGCAAGAATGTGACACAGGAATTGTACCATCATATTTCAGTTGATGTTAATTTCTGGTGTTCTAATTGCAAAACCTGGTACACTAAAGTGTGAAATATTTGCTAGTGGAGCTGAAAATCGCCTCATACTTGAACACTCAGTCAGCCTTACATTTTAAGAAAGATAGGACATATATTTCTAATCTATTTTGTTTTTTGAGTTTAATTTATTTAATTCTTGGGCAAAAGGAACAGTAAGATAGTGAAATAATATAAACCGAATGACTTAGAAATAGTGTGTTATATATGTTAAATATATTTGACACCTGGGCATCAAGAGTCCATTTTCATGTTCCACATCGTTTTTGAGTCTGATTCATATCAAAATTTTTCCAATAATATTTGCTTATTCACCACTAGATAATATGTCTTGTTTCTTATAGCCAAAGAGTATGCACAAAAAGTTCAATATATTTTTTATCCAAATTGTTCTTTCTTGTAAAGTGGGAAAATTAGCAAAGATCAAGTAATGCTTTTGAGGGTTAGAAGGAAATGAATAAAGAGCCTCAAATCTGTGAATTTTTCCATAGTTGTGACTGCTAGAAGAGGTAAATAATTTTGATAACTGTGAAAAGTATCTAGGAGAGACAGAATGGATGGCAGGCCTCACCTTTGCTCTGGAAGAAAACACAATGAGTTGCTTGTCATGTAATCAGGTAGCAGAGACCCACAATGATTAGAACAAACTTTTAGACGTACAGAAGCAGTTAGTTCTCTCTCTGAACATGGAATGCATCAACTTAATTTCAGTAATAGAAAAGAAAAGAAATTGAGAAAAAAACATTTCCTCGTAAAAGAGTCCTACAATATTTGAAAGAACAACAAACCATATATATCTTCCTTCTGAAGGACACAAAGTTATCTGAACATGTTCAGATCCACATTCCATCACTCTACACTAAAATAATAATAATATTGAAATATCTATCCTGAAATACAGATTACAATAAAGTTTCAGTTTTGCTCACAGAAGAAATAAATGGAAGAATTTATCTTTATTTTTAGAATCTAGTTGTTTGGAAAACTAGTTATTAAATTTGTGAAAGGACGATACAAAAAATTAAATGCATACTAGATTACACACGTGTAAGTTTGCACGGAGTTCTAATACTATCAAATTTGGATGGTGTTCTGGTAAGATGGTAACCCTTTATAATGTGAATGTCCTCTATAAATAAATAAATATAATAATAAATAATTAGAATGTCATTAAGAAAGGAAGAGACAACGAAAAATGCTAAATAACATACAATAGCATTAATACCACACGTGACTTCATTGTAAAACAGGTTTTAAAAATATGAGGCGATTGTACCTCTTGAGGATGAATCTAAAACAGAGGCACCCAATCCAATATCCCATATGTATATATATGTATATTCTACATAGATTATAATTTACATTTAATTTACTAGGTATGAATTTAAAGTGATGTTTTCATGAATAAAATGCATACAATAAGATAAATTTATAATTATTTGTGTAATTTGAATATACATGCAAAGACAACCGAAAGTGAAAGAAAATGTAATTTTAAAGGACAGGTAATGTATTTACTAACTAAATTACAGAAATTTCTAAGTTAATAATATGTTAGTAATAAAGGTGATTAAAAGCAAAATAATATGAAGATAATTTAAATCTCATGCACTTTCAGACAAACACAAAGGGAAACTTCATAGAATAGTTTTCACTCATTAATCCAGCAAT
Organism: Alexandromys fortis; assembly: GCF_014885135.2. NCBI lineage: Eukaryota > Metazoa > Chordata > Mammalia > Rodentia > Cricetidae > Alexandromys > Alexandromys fortis. The sequence continues at coordinate 14,037,666 of NW_026067911.1, read as the reverse complement.
GTGTAAAGTGAAATATTAAGTGCTCTTCAGAATGTCAGGAAGTAGGTTCGACTTGTTCAATTTTCTAAAGAGAGAAAGAAATTCCATTTTTATCCATAAAAATTAAGTGCATATTGTTTACCTTAGCCATTTCCCTTTAGAGACCATAATTACTAAATTATATGGATTTTGCTCAATGGGTGAATAAGTATAAAATTATTATTATAAGGACTACAAAATACTTAGCAGGTATTAAAAGAAATGGATGATAATTTATACCTTCTTATTTTGCTTTAGCATGGTTTAAAGAGGTTAAAAAATACATGTCATGCTTAATAGTGTTTTGTTTTGAAGTTAAATGAAAAGATGGAGGTTTGGGAACTTGAATTAAAAACCCATTAACTGTATATAAGCATATATTTTTAAATTGCTATTACTAGAATGCATTAGATACAAATTCAGGAATTCATTACAAATGATATAGAAAAGGAAAATACTTAAATTAGTAAATTCTTTCCTGATTTTGAATGGGGAAACATTTTGAAAAGAATATTAAAAGACTATGCATCTAATCAAAAATATGATTTTGGGGGGACTCCCAGGTACTCAGGGCGATGTTCCCAGTTAGCTCCTTGGGCAGCTGAGGATAGGGAACCTGAAATGACCCTATCCTATAGCCATACTGATGAATATCTTGCATATCACCATAGAACCTTCATCTGGAGATGGACGGAGATAGAGACAGAGACCCACACTGGAGCACTGGACTGAGCTCCCAAGGTCCCAATGAGGAGCGGAAGGAGGGAGAACACGAGCAAGGAAGTCGGGAGCACGAGGGGTGCACCCACCCACTGAGACAATGGGGCTGATCTATTGGGAGTTCACCAAGGCCAGCTGGACTGTGACTGAAAAAGCATGGGATAAAACCGGACTCTCTGAACATAGCGGACAATGAGGGCTGATGAGAAGCCAAAGACAATGGCAAGGGGTTTTGAACCTACTTCATGTTCTGGTTTTGTGGGAGCCTAGCCTGTTTGGATGTCCACCTTCCTAGACCTGGATGGAGGGGGGAGGACCTTGGACTTTCCACAGGGCCGGGAACCCTGACTACTCTTCGATCTGGATAGGGAGGGGGAGAGGAGTTGGGGGAGGAGGAGAAGAGTGGGAGGGAAATCGGAGGCTGGGAGGAGGTAGGAATTTCTCTTTTTTTCTTTCAATAAAAAAATTAATATATATATATATATATATAATTTTGCCTAGATTTCTTCATTAGACCTGTAGGGAATGAAGAATGGGAAAATATTAGACACATTACAATCATTATCAAAAACTGAATTTTCCATACATAATTCCTACAAATCTACCAAAGCTTCTAAGGGAACTTCACAAAGTAAAAATTTTGTGCACCCTCTCATTTTCTTTCTGTATAATTAAAGTTATCAATATCTAATGTTTATTAAGGTATGGCCCTTTAAGATTAAGAAATTACTACACAAAGGAGCTCTTCATGTTAACACGGTTTATGTATGCAAATATACTCTCTTGAAACAAGAATAAAACTCAGATTCATGCAACTGATTTTTTTAAATTTCCCTACTCTTTTATAAGTCATTCTAAACTTTGATAATGTAAACATTTTGTTATAGACTTTTACTTGATTAACTTGCCTAGTCATTTCAATATATAAATTTAACATTCATTTCCTTGAATAAAATCATGGGTTGGTTTATTTTGTCCAGCACTTCTATTGTAAAAGCTCTTCCTGTGTCTATACAATTCTATTTTTAGGTTATTTTCCTGCAATATCAGAAAACTAACACTGAGTCTGAAGAAAGGGTTTAAGATGATGTAGAATGAGAGGCTGAACTGGTAGTTGGAAAAATTCTTTTCTTCCAATACTTTCTCTGGATCACACGTTGATCTCTTCTTATACCTGGTTTTCACCTTTATAGATAGGCTTCAAGCAGGGTATCTTTTGAAGCCAAGTAAATCTGGCCTTCTTATTAGTGGTGCAGGGCAACTGGTATATCTATGAGCCAGTTAACTTCTGCTGCAATGATTCTGGAATTCTTAGAGGTTCTGTAAGCCTCTGCATTACGTATGAGGATGTGTGCCACTGAAGACAATTCAAAGTTAGCTTAGAAAACACTTTAAAGTTCAGCTGTTCAGAGAGACAATGGAGAGTCTGTAGAAAACAGAAAAATGGCAAAGGAGAACGGTACAAATTTCAGCTAGATGGAACTTTTCAAAGTAAGCATAACTTACTTTTTTTTTTTTAATAGTGTGGCCATCTTTGGGCCAGTCTTACACTTTATCAAGCAATAATGTTGATGTCTATCAAAGTGAAAATGCATATAAAGACCTTTGGACCAGGCATGTTCATTTTCTTAACCTACAGAAACCCTCTTAGTTTTATCCCATACTCCAGATTTACTTGGGAAACAAACCTCAGCTAGAACATTAACCATTCCCAGGAAGTACCAAGAAAAGCATTTCAGGAAGGTGAATAAACCTGTTCAGCCTAAACATTGGAAAGATAAGTGCAGATTCAAAGTTTCCTGCTTTGCAAAAAATGCAAACAAAGGAGATGGAGACACCTCTGATGCACATCAGATAAGCTGTAAGAAAGAGTCCATAAGTCCAATGGACTTCCCTCTCCTTCACATGTATCTGTATAGCTGTAGGCCACTACTATTCAGGAACAATTTGCTACAACATCTCATTCTTTCAAACTTTATTTCTTTTTAATTTACTGTAATTATTCACACGTCACTGTAAAGGAGTAAGATTTAAAAATCACCTTTTTCGTTTATTCTTTCCACATTTCCACATGATGGTCAGATATTTCTGCTATCATCAGACAAATGACCATTTATGTTTAAAGAGCATGAGCTGGGTTAACACATGAAATACAAACATCTACTGTAAGCAAGGAATACAAGGAATTGTGATTTGTTCTATGTATTAATGTTACCCATGTTCAATTGCTTTCCCAAAATTAGTTTTTTTTAAAATTTATTTATTTATTTATTAAAGATTTCTGTCTCTTCCCCACCGCCGCCTCCCCTTTCCCTCCCCCTCCCCCAATCAAATTCCCCTCCCTCATCAGCCCAAAAAGCAATCAGGGTTCTCTGCCCTGTGGGAAGTCCAAGGACCACCCACCTCCATCCAGGTCTAGTAAGGTGAGCATCCACGAAACTGCCTAGGCTCCCACGAAACCAATAGGTCCAGTAGAATCAAAAACCCGTTGCCATTGTTCTTGAGGTCTCAGTAGTCCTCCTTGTCCGCTATGTTCAGCGAGACCAGTTTTGACCCAGGCTTTTTCAGACCCAGGCCAGCTGGCCTTGGTGAGTTCCCAATCCCCATTGTCTCAGTGTGTGGGTGCACCCCTCGCGGTCCTGAGTTCCTTGCTTGTGCTCTCTCTCCTTTGGCTCCTGATTTGGACCTTGAGATTTCAGTCCGGTGCTCCAATGTAGGTCTCTGTCTCTGTCTCCTTTCATCGCCTGATGAAGTTTAATATTCAGGAGGATGCCTATATGATTTTCTTTGGGTTCTCCTTCTTATTTAGCTTCTCTAAGAACCCGAATTATAGGTTCAATGTCCTTTATTTATGGCTAGAAACCAAATATGAGTGAGAACATCCCATGTTCCTCTTTTTGGGTCTGGCTTACCTCACTCAGGATGGTGTTTTCTATTTCCATCCATTTGCCTGCAAACTTCAAGAAGTCCTTGTTTTTTTACTGCTGAGTAGTACTCTAATATGTATATATTCCATACTTTCTTCATCCATTCTTCAATTGAAGGGCATCTAGGTTGTTTCCAGGTTCTGGCTATTACAAACAATGCTGCTATAAACATAGTAGAGCATATACTTTTGTTGTGTGATAAGGCCTCTCTTGGGTATATTCCCAAGAGTGGTATTGCTGGGTCCATGGGTAGGTTGATCCCAAATTTCCTGAGAAACCTCCACACTGCTTTCCAGAGTGGTTGCACAAGTTTGCATTCCCACCAGCAATGGATGAGGGTACCCCTTTCTTCACAACCTCTCCAGCAAAGGCTATCATTGGTGTTTTTGATTTTCGTCATTCTGACAGGTATAAGATGGTATCTTAAAGTTGTCTTGATTTGCATTTCCCTGACCGCTAAGGAAGTTGAGCATGACCTTAGGTGTCTTTTGGCCATTTGAACTTCTTCTGTTGAGAGATCTCTGTTCAACTCAGTGCCCCATTTTATAATTGGGTTGATTAGCCTTTTACGGTCTAGTTTCTTGAGTTCTTTATATATTTTGGAGATCAGACCTTTGTTAGTTGTGGGGTTGGTGAAGATCTTCTCCCAGTCAGTGGGTTGCCTTTCTGTCTTAGCAACAGTGTCCTTTGCTTTACAGAAGCTTCTCAGTCTCAGGAGGTCCCATTTATTCAATGAGGCCCTTACTGTCTGTGCTGCTGGGGTTATACGTAGGAAGTGGTCTCCTGTGCCCACGTGTTGTAGAGTACTTCCCACTTTCTCTTCAATCAGGTTCAGTGTGTTTGGACTGATATTGAGGTCTTTCACCCACTTGGACTTGAGTTTTGTGCATGGTGATAGATATGGGTCTATTTTCATTCTTCTACAGATTGACATCCAGTTTTGCCAGCACAATTTGTTGAAGATGCTCTCTTTTTTCCATTGTATACTTTTAGCTCCTTTATCGAAAATCAGGTGTTGATATGTTTGTGGGTTAAAGTCAGGGTCTTCTATTCGATTCCATTGGTCGACTTCTCTGTAATATTTCACATATTCATAGTATTTCATATTGTTGCCATCCTCCCAAACCCACTCTGAATCCTCTCACCAAAATGCATAATAAATGAAAAGCATTTTTATATACAAACTCACCTCATTATATAGTTACCACTTGAAATACATCTAACTTACTTTGTGTTCATGGGTGCTATAACATAAAAACAAATAATTAAACAAATTACCTAAAATGCAGCAACAAAAATATAGATACCCTTTAATAACAATAGACAAGAAATTTCTGAAATTGAAATTGGCTAAGGTTATTGCAAGATATATAATTATATAAGATTTAAAGAGAACCATAAAATAACAAATATCATGTTTCATATTATAATTATGGTCCATAAAATGCTTGTAGTCATTTAAATTATTACTGGTAATGATAAGCTAGTTGCATGCTACAATATTCTCATAGGAGCAAAATTTTCTGAAGTCCTATTTAAGGGAATATGTTTTTAGAGTTATGTTACACATGACTACCGGTGAACTTGTATTTCTTAACAAGTCATGAACTATAATAGAAAAGTATGTTCTGTTAATAAAACTTTCTTCACTTGACAATAACAATTCAAATTTCACTTTCTTGCCATCTGTTCACAGCAGAATATTTGAGCAGCATAGATTTCTGTCACTCACAGAGTAGTAATTGTGTGCCATGACCTAATTAGGTTTTACAAATATGAAATAATAGGTTAGTTACTATTTTGGGGTAGAAAGTGTTTTATACATGTGTTATGTCCTTGATGATTTAATTTCAAATGGTTACTTTAAAAATCATGCTGACATATTTTCATATAAAGTTTATTCTATAATAACTGCAAAATTTCTGAGAAAGGTTATTTTGCAGTTGGGTTATATATTAAATTGGTTTGCTATAAAGAATCAGTAAAAATAAAATTTTATCATTATGCTAGAAAAGTTGTATTTGCCCTGTGTAGTTACAAATGTCTGAACCTTATCAAACTTTCGAATAGACCAAAGTAGCAAGAATATGCTTTAACACTCAAATTAATGTCTATTGTCTTTAATGTTGCATTTTCAATATCTTCAAATTATACAAGCCAATAATTACTGCTTTTCCGTGTTGTACATTGCACTTGACCTTGGATTTGTGTTGAAAAAAGGAAAAAAAATCCTTTCATAATCATTATTTTTAAGAAGTGACAAAGAAAAAGAACAAAAAAAGTAAATAAGCCAATGAACTTCACTAAAAAAATTCTTTATGCTTTCTTTCTGTACTGAAAAACAGGCATAATATCCTCCTGTAAGCTGTTTCATTATGGTGCCAGTTTTATACCATCCTTAAGATTTATTTAGCCATAGATGACTTCATGAATTATAATACATTGATAGAAAGCTCATAGGAACCTACATGATATAATGCCTCTCTCTTAAAGTAGGTGGCCTAATGTCGTCTCACAGATGGATGATAATTACTGCAGGGAATTATCACAGTAGGGAATTTATCAATTAAGCATTGTATAGTATATTCCATCATAGATCTGTTATCCCACTCTTCTCTGTGTTTTTTTAGCATCGGTTTTGGAATTTTATCAACTCCTAAAATGCCTATCTGAGTCTCACCTGACTATTTTATCTATTTTAGGTTGCTCAGCTTTAATGAAGATATCTATAACATTCCTTCAAAGACTGAAGAACATCAAAGAAGCAGAATAGAGCCAAAGAACAGCAACAAATGCACAAAATTCTCACTTTTGGACATGGCATATAATTAAAGGTTGAAAGGTACATTAGGGAAGAATTAAGGTAATTCTGTGCCCCTGTAAATTGAGTCTGCTTTTTTTTCCCCTCTGCCCAGACTCAAAAAATACAGAAAATATATTAATTAGAAAGCTGTTTGTTCAATGGCATTGGCATATTCCTAGTTAGCTATTATATCTTAAATTAACCCATTTCTCTTAATATATGTGTCGCCACAAGGCACTGGCTTACCAGAAAGTTTCTGGCATCCTTTACTTTCAGCACCTACATGGCGTCTTCCTGACTCTGCCTACTCTCTATCTCTGTTCAGATTCCCCACCTGGCTTTATTCTGCCCTGCTACAAGCCGAAGCAGATTCTTTATTAGACAATAATAATAAAACATATTCACAGAATACAAAGGGGATGAATCCCAAGCTGTTGGAGGTGGGCTGGCAGGAGCGTTCAAGCTTATAGACAGCAGTAGATCTACTAGTGGGCTTAAGATACAGAAGGTGGGAAAAAAGAAAAAGATAGCCACCTGATTCGCAGCTGCCTGTGGCAGATACATAGAGAATGGTTCCGTGACTCCTCTGGCAGTCACAAAGCAATGTGTATTGGCTGTAAGTAAAGGCTGAAATGGGTAGTAGGAAAGAACTAGTATCCTTATCTGCCCCAAGTGCCTAATCCTCAGCTGATGGAGGTGGAGCAGAGGGAGGGCCTCTTGCCTACAGGATTCAGCTGGTCTTTAGTAACAAAAGTTTCTGTTCTGGGTTAGTTATTACTCTTCCCATGTTATTTTCTCTGCCAGTTCTGAATATTTTATCCTTCCCTTGGCCACAGTCCAAACTGGATAATCTGGTTCACCTAAATTTTTAATGTAGTTCAATTGGATCTAGCTTGCTTCTTTACTTTTTATTATGTGTACTTGTGTAGTGTTGAGCATATTTTCCTCAGAATGTGTCATAGTAATCCTTTGTTTGCTTTGTCATTTAGAGTATACTTGAGAAATGTTGTCAAGCTTGTGGGAATCTTCAGGATGGGAGGTTATGAGACCATGAATGTCAATGTCAGAAGCTATTATCTAGCAACTTAAGCGGATTATGTTTATTGTTGATAGATTTAGTTTGGTTTCTATTGAGCCATACAAGAATCAGTGTTTGGATAAACACACATGCTTCACTATCAGTTTGTCAATAAGCAAGCATATTTTTGTTGACATTGGACTATAATGAATTGCTAGTTTTTCTCATTTTACTTGTCTTCTTCTATCTCTAATGATTGAGGATAAGTGAGAAGAATATTGAAGTCAACAAATATGTGCTTAGATGATTTTACTGCTGAATATATCCAATTTAAATCTCCTTAACAAGATGAGAAAATGATTCATGAAGAAAGAATTTGAATGTTACTAACCCAGGTTTACCTGACAGAGAATGGAAATGAGACTTATGAAGCAAGATCAATTTTCCTAGTCTTGTTTTCTCCCCAGACACACACAGATTACTTCTACCATGAGAAAGAAAGAAAGAAATATCCCACCGGAATAAAGAAGATAAATAGATATTCTTGGATGTGATTACTAAGAAATCAGAGAAATTAAGGTAGTTAAATGAAATTTTCGTAGAAATTGGGAAATCAATGCCAAACGTTAAGGTCAAACTAAATCATTTCTGTGTTCTAAGTAGAGTGAGTAGTGGTTATGACAGTCTGGCTATATTACTGTTGAATTATCTTTTGTTTATTTCCTAAATCAGTTCTTAGTAGTTCATTACAAGGTTGTAAAACAATACCAAAGAAATCTAAGATCTGCTTTGGTTTATTTTTGTCTAATTATTTATTTTTGACACAAGGACTTTTATAGTACAGGTTTCCCTTGTAACACTCATGCAGTCAAGACTGATGCTGAACTCTTGATGTTCCTTCCTCTACATTCCATGTGATGCTATAGGTATGTTATAGCACACCAGTTTACATGTGAAATAGTAATAAGAGAATAAAATGACTGGTACATGTAACAATGTACAAATTAAAGAACTGGTTAAAATTAGGAAATTAACATGGACATTAACAATGAAATGCATTTTGATGTACATGGTTGAATTCCCAAGGATACATGTGTGTACAATGTAGTAAGTATACTATTTTTAAATGGAAGGGGTTAAAATATATTATCACTGGCTGACCACTGACTACTTAATATAATGTGTATGCTCCAAACTACTAATATTGACAAGACTATGAGAAAAAAAATTCTTGTAAGAAAGCTTTTCAGATTTCAAAATATTATAATTTTGTGGATAAAAATTAATAAAAAATAAAACCAATTAAGTTTGACTTGCCACATACTGTCAAAGTTTGTATACATGTGCATACTAAGTTCAAATTCTAATTTTACATTTTACTCTTTATTTATGATATCAGCTTGTGAGTTTGTTAATATTCTATTCTAGAAACTTCAGTGATTGAAATACACAAAATTAATATTGATCTATACTCTATATGGCATTTTGTATAGACCTTGGCTAAAATAGATAAACCAGGGAGCATGGAAAAATAAAATATAAGATTCTTCATTGTTCCTAGGATAATTTTGGCATTATAGGCAAAATTATTCTTTTAATTTTACCACAAAATGCTGATTATCTATGTATGTATATGAAATTAAATGTGTACATGTTTTGTAGTGTAACTGTTCATGAGTGTCAGTGTTTTCTGGGTGGTGTGCACATATGTATTCATTGTACACCTGTGCATTATTATCTTGAATCACTGGGATGTGAGCATGTGCATTTTGAATGATATTGTTTTGTTTAATATTGGAAGTCATCCTATGAGCCACGATTTCTTTTTCTCTCCCTAAAAACAGCATCTATGAATAGATGGAATTTTAAAAACTCTGTCAACTTAGGTAAGATTTCACATCTATAATACATGTTAAAAGGATTCCATTCTCCCTTTATAAGATGTCAGGAAGCCTATGAAATGAAAGTGAAAAGCATACTGCTCAGAAAGAATTCTTTGCTGATTAGAACTGTTGGCCAAACTTCACTACAGTTTAAAAGAAGCTTAAGATCAATCAAGGAGATGTATCTATAACTTCAAAGAGTGGTTTGCAAGCCTGAATGCCAAATAGAAAACAGAAACAAACGAAGGACCTTGGAAGGATAAAGGAGTGCTTGATTCACCTGTCGATGTGGCTCAGCCAGTGACTGAAATAGTATTCTCAGCTCCAAATCCCACAGATTGTATTCCCAAAGAATATACATCACCCCGAAAAATTGATTTTGCTATATTTGTTGGAAATTCATGTGTTGAAATGAACATATATAAAGCGTGAATAACCGTTTAAGCAATAGATATGGACTTCATAAATATTCCTATTTTAAAAATTGGTGTGTTCAAAATGTAAACTAAAGCTTATTACTTATACTATATTTCTTTACTTGTACCAGACCGTTTTCTATAAGATTTAAAGTCATTCCCCTATTTAAGTACTAGAAGTCAATTACACAGAAAATATTATCATTATCTTATAAATGAGGACATTAAGTTTTATTGAAATTAGGTAATTATCTAAAGGTCAAAGGAGTGCTCATTCCACTGTCCAGATTCAAGTAGATCCTCCCTAACTCTAATGAGAAAATATGGCTTAGCATATGGAGAACTTCTATGGAATGATACATGCTAAGAACCATACATAACACTATCTTTGCATACAGTGTTCTGAAGAGAAAGTCTTGAAAACCACTTAAACTACTCTCTTTATTTTACCATCCTGAGAGACGCAGAAGTTGGATCAATGAGTAAGCACTCTTGAGGGTAAAACTCAGACCTGGAACCCAGAACAAAAAGAGGTCGGGGATCCACGAAACTGCCTAGGCTCCCACGAAACCAATAGGTACAGTAGGATCAAAAACCCATTGCCATTGTTCTTGAGGTCTCAGTAGTCCTCATTGTCCACTATGTTCAGCGAGACCGGTTTTAACCCGGGCTTTTTCAGACCCAGGCCAGCTGGCCTTGGTGAGTTCCCGATA
>NW_026067911.1:14005511-14026761 GCF_014885135.2 Alexandromys fortis | reverse complement strand
AAAAGGACAGAACAACGATCAAAATTTGTTCTTTGACATTCTTTTGCTTACCAAGACGTGAAAGCACACACACACACACACACACACACACACACACACACCCCTCACATGCTGCAATATATCCAACCACCCAATTCACTCATACACATACAATAAATGGTGGGGAGCATCCATTAATCATTGTGTTTGGAAAAACAAGAGAAAATATATTTACCTTCTAAATATAACATTAAAGTCTTACTCTATATTTATAAAGGTGATGATGTTTTTTCTTCTTAAACCTTGTAATTCATTTTATTTTTTAATGACTTTTACTCTGGCCTGAATATGTGCTTGGCCTGTTTTCTGTTTCCTGTGATTTACATATCTCACCCCTTCTTAACGCAGAAGACAGTAATACCCCTCTTCATTTAAAGAATATTTATTACCGCTTGAAGGTGGAAAAGGAAAATTCCTCATCCACTGGCACACGTTGCATGGACTTTGTTCCTTCCATAGCTCAGAGTTGCTTTGGATACCAGATCTCATTACTTATCATTCCAGCCTGCTCTATGATAAGCCTCTAAGCACGGCAATGTACCTTAACACGAAAGAACGTGAATTAGTTTTAAGGTGATGTAAGATAACAGCCCTGCAATAACACTTACACTTATGGTAAATATTTTTAAAATGCTATAACTCATCAAAAGAAACAATACTGAATTAGAGCCATAAAATACAGAATCTACAGAAATGTGGTATGTAACACTGCCATCTGTGGTAATAATGTTTGTTCAGTTTGCAGTCAGTGAAAATATGTGTCATCATTAGCGACTGTAGTGACAGATGAGTTATTTTTATTATATGATTAATTTAATTTGATATACATTCAAATAATCCCTCGGTTGTTAGCTATTAGGTGGCACTGCATGTATACATTTACACATAACATCTCACTCTCAGTTTGAGAATGTTGTATATTTGTACTCCAAATGGTTCTCAATTACACTCACAGCTCTGATTTCTCCAAGAATCTTCCAGCCAGAACCGTATTTGGAAAGAGTCTTCATAGACATGACAGACGTTTTTATAGAAGAATCAAATGAGACCACTAAAATAGAATCCATTATACCATCTACGGTTGTTCTTACTAATAGGATTTTTTTGACATAAAGGCAAACATGCAGAGAAGATAATATGAAGAAATGGAGAATATCATCAGTGTCATTTAATATCACTTTCAAGAGAAAAATTTCTATTATAGAGTCAAAAGAATAAACATTAAAAACAGTTGGAGGAAGAGGAAATGAAGGGACCTCAGTAGCAATAATCCAGAATCCCATGATTCTTTTATATCTCACACCCTGGAGAACTGTTTACCCCTTGTGTTCTTCCTTACTTATAATTATTGAAGTTTAGATGTTCTCTAAAATAAAGAAAACACAGATCACTTAGCTGTTATTTTTATTCTTTGCCTCTTGTCATCCCTAGTACCACACAATAGGAAGAAATATTTTTGATGCCTCACTGGCCCTTTGGCAGCAAGAACCTTTCCAAGCTGAGCCATCCTGAGTTCCTCAAGCCCATAGTTTCTTTTATTTTACTCAAAAAATGTTTTATCACTTTGACATACTTTTTATAGTTGTATTTCCACTTCCTAAAGTTATAAAATTAAGTTATTATTATTGAATTTCTTTATCCCTCAACCACAAAACTGGACAATGTCTATCTATGTTTATCGAAGATGAAATCCTAGTTTTCAAACCAAGGAAGTTCCAGACCCAGTAATAAATATTTATAAAGCAAATGGATATTTTCTTTTCTCCAACATTAACTTTGATCAGTTCTGTTTACTCCCATCATTGTTTTGCTAATTTAAAAGTTGAGTTTACATAGGAAATGCCCTGCCCAGATTGAATCAAGTGCATATGACTTATTTTCAAACATCTGTGGCTAGAATTAACAACTTAATAAATACTGAAGAAACAAAAAATGTTCCACTAGAAAAAAAAATATTCTTACCTCACAGAGTCTATGAAAAAAAAAAAAAGGTATAACAAACTTCGGGACATTCAACAAAATAGGCAACAGCTGAATGTAACCAGTAAAATATATATCTTATTGAGTAATATATCTCTAACTATTAAGAGAAATATAAGACTAATATTGCTAGAAAAATATGAGTATATGGGAACAAAATATATTAGGCACCAGTATAGTTTAAGGTTGAAAAAGTGTCCAGATACTCACTCACACATGCACACAGACACACAGACAAAGACAGACAGACTGACACATCTAATTTCAACCTTGACAGGTTGATACAAAGAATCAAAAGAGCAAGTTGGCTAACAAGTCTAATTAAAAGAAAATTTCTGAGTTTAACTGATAGACCTTGAGTGAAAGAAAGAGGTGGAAGAACAATTAAAGAAAGTTCTTGATATCAAACGTTGACATACCCATACTATGCACCCAAACATTTGTGAACATGTATACACATTTGTACAAACATCATATCGCCATACACAGGAAGATGAAAACAAAAAAAATGTTATATTCAAAATTAAAGTAAAATCATGGATAGTTCATCTTTCATGTAACAATGAATAAATCTAATCAAACCATGATTTTTACTATTTATACAAATTTATTTTTATTATAATTAAAGACAAACTTGGTACAATTTGTAAAAATATGTCCTGCAAAAATATTTTGGCAATCTCTTACTTGAGATTACTGAATGTCTCACAGCCTTCACTGTGATCTTAATTCTTCTCATTTTCTACACTCAAATTGACTCTCTGCAACACTTATTCTAATAAGCTCTCAGAGAACTTCCTGATACGGAGTTCCCTCTTTCTTCCTCTAGAGCTTTACTCTGCTTTTACATAATTCATATGTCTTTTCATCTGTGCAGATTTGCAATATATTTAAATATCAATTTCATCTTCCACTTAAAATGAGAGCCGTATAACCAAGTTCATATTTTCAATAATCACATGTATGAAAAGCAAACTGAATACATGTCATATTCCTGAATTATTTTCTTACTGAGGTACAAGAAAAAAAGATACATGCTTGAAAGTCATTTTGTTTCTGTGGTGTTTTAATTATGGTTTCAATTATTGTTATAAAATGCCATGACAAAAGTAAATTGGTGGAGTGACTTGTTTTAGTTTTCAACCCTCAGATTACACTCCATAACTAAGAGGGAAGTCATGGCAAGAACTCAAGAAAGGCATGAATCTGGAGGCATGATCTGAAAGAGAAGCAACAGTGAGTTGTTTATTGGCTTCTTCTACATAATTTGCTGACCTTATTTTATTTGGAACTACTTTCTCAGGTGTAGCAATGCGCCAACTGATCTGCCCTACCTATACAACAATCAGTAATAAAGGAAATGCCCAACATGCTTTGAACAGGCCAATCTGTAGAATTTTTTCAGTTGAGGTTCCTTCTTTCTAAATGACTTTAAATGACAAATTTAGTGTTTGCCAGCACAATTTAGACATTTCCAACTTTCACAAAGAACATCACTATTCAACTATAACCTTTCCTTTCTCATTTGTCCCTAAGATGACATATTAGTATCACATGTAAAACCTTCCATATTTAAACGTCCTATTGACTTTAACAACTTAAACACATTAACAATTCAGTTCCTTTAGAATATCCAGTTTCTTTCAAGGAACAAGTCACCTTTAAATTTTAAAAGACTCTCAAATAGCCAATCACTTTAAAAACTGAAGTTTTATAACTGTGGGTTTCTGTAAAATCAAAAATAACTTTAAGAAGTGAAAATCAGAACACAGTCCCATCAGATTAAAACAAACCATAGTTCAACAGGTAAAAGCTCTGGTTCAGACTTCTAGGTTATGTCTTATAGGCTCAGGCCATCTCCACCTGCAAAGTTACTGCGGCAATCCCAAAGTTCTGGCATTTTTCAAAAGGTTAGATTTTGCTGGGAAACTAAGTGGGTTCTATGAATAGTAACTTCTTATTGGATCCCTCCAGGGTCTCTGACTCTTCAGCCTCATGACAATCTTTAACTTTTTTCGTAATCCCTACAATCCTGGGGCTTCTCCTGCAACTGGACTTGTATCTTTACCTATGGCTGTCCGTGGCCCCTCCTATTCAAGCCTCAGTTGCTCTCCATTCATGCCTTCGAAACAAGTACCAGCTCGAAAAATTCTACCTTTTTACCAAGTTCAGCTGCCCGAACAAAGCATAGCTCTGGTTCAACTGGATCATAATATTTGTGGGCAGATATTGAGAAAACATTTATAATATTATACCTCAATGACAATTACCAACCTCTTCAACCCAGTCGACCATCAACTTAGAATTCAAAATATCAAACATCTGTGGTCTACTCAGTCTACATAACATTTTTTTTGTATATGTGCTTTCAGGTCTGATCATTTGGCTGAACAACCAATTGATGTGCTCTTCCATGAAGAAAGCCAACTCTTCCACTCTGAGCTTTCTTCGGTTTCCAATATTTCTTTGAAAGGCTGACCCCTGTAGCCTTTTGCATATACATGAGTGTTGTCTCTATTCAGCTTACATTTGGACAGTCAAATTAGTGAGACTTTTGGTTGTAACTATGACATTACTAGGAGACAAAATCTCACACAAAACTTCCTGATCCTCTGCTCCATGCTATCCTTGAAACCTCCCTTTCACCATGTTTCCGGAGACTTAGGTGTTAGAATGTTGGATGGATACATCTTTTGCAACTTTTTTCGTAATCCCTACAATCCTGGGGCTTCTCCTGCAACTGGACTTGTATCTTTACCTATGGCTGTCCGTGGCCCCTCCTATTCAAGCCTCAGTTGCTCTCCATTCATGCCTTCGAAACAAGTACCAGCTCGAAAAATTCTACCTTTTTACCAAGTTCAGCTGCCCATTTTGATTGGTTGTGGTTTTCTCTTAGTGGCCTGCATCTGTTTGTTATAGAGAAGTTTTCTTCATGAGGGGTGAAGACTACACGTATTTGTGGATATAGCAAAGAGATTTATAGGTTGTTGTGGGAATTATGATAGTTTAGTGGATATAGATTTTCCACCAGTAGTCAAGATTGACTATCATTATCATTGAGTTGTTATTTAAGATGTTGTTGGGCAATCTCTATTCATATTTAATATCATATTTAACAAATTAAATAACAACATATTTAATAAATTAAATTCTAAATTACATTTGAAATTCAAAACTCTTGACTATTACCTTAGGTTCCTTTGCCTGAGAAGTCTCTGAACATATTTTTCACTTCTTGCACATACATGTAAGATATTTAGTCCCCCAAATATCCTGTATGATCTGTGGCTGTTGGAAACAACAATTATGTAAAAAGAGTACTATACAAAAGAAACAAACATTATATGGTGCTAACACCTGTGCTGGAAACCTTATCTAAGGCAAATTTAGAACAGAGTGTAAAAATTGGTGGTCAGTTTTATAAACAAAAGTCACCTGGAGGCCTGGAAAGTCAGTTCCTTTTGAGCTCTATAATACAGGGATTTAACCTTGCAGCTGCTGCTGTTTGGGTTATGCAATTAAATTCTCCAGAGTAGACACATTCACCTTGGTATGTATATAAGGCATTTAAATGCAGACTAAACCCAGGAACTTCAGCCTGCTCCTGCTGCTCTCTGGATAGTTAATGGAGAACAGAAGCAAATCAAGGAAACCTCCACTTACTGGGTACAGTCTTAGGGGAAAACAGTTCGTTGTAGGCCTCTAAAGGTGGAGAAAGTTAAAACAAACAAGCAGAAGTATGTTACCTTTAAAATCATCTCACTCAAGAAAACAAAACCCATACTTAGAGCATTTCTGCTACTTTTTAATTCAGGGGAAATAAATAGAAAATACACTACTAAAGAAGACAACTGGGAAATCCAAATGCTGTGTTAAAACTAACTTTCAATCTGTAAATCTTTAAATGTCCTACAAATCATATTAAACACTATCAAAAATTTTAAACAAAACTTATAGTCGCAGTTACATTTCCTCAGCTTGTCTTGTAAACTTGCAGGTTGGTAAAATTAATGTTTAAATTCAAAAGTAATTGCAGAAAGGCAAAATTTAGAGTATCATTTACCCTCTCATTTTTTTTCCTGATTTTGCAAATTATTAGCTCCTCTCAATTATTCACTCCCCAAATAAGAAAATAAGCTTATATTTTCTTATAACTCAGCTAGTTCTGTTCATTCTAAACATATTTTGTGAAACTGTGAAACAGTAACTTTCACATGGTTGACTGAAGGTATCATTTAATGTATATGAAAAGTTTCTGCACCCCGATAAGCCTCTCTGCCAATTCAATAATCCAAATCAGACTAAATAAAAAAGAATTAGCAAAAGCCCAGGTTTAATGGATATCAATGCCCAAGGATGACTTTCCAGCCTTCCAGAAAGGAGCTTGGGAAGATAGGAAAAACATGTGTTTGTTTTCTGGCGTGCACCTTAAATACCTTCTGAGAGTGGTCTTGAGCATCTTTGGGGAAGGGTCATTGTTTGGCGTGCTTTCTCAGGGGTGCAGTCTGGACTGAGGGAACTCACAGGGAAGGGGACAGGGATAGAACTTCCATGTGAACATTTCAGACATTTTGGATATATGGATGCCAGGGGCTATGATGTGGCCATAACCCAAACATTCCCGACTGTTTGCTGATATGAATGCCAGGGGCTGGAGTGATGCTTCCACCCAAAGAGTATGATTTAAATTAAACCAAAGCTTTATAATTAGAGGCTGCCGCTCACACCGCGCCCCCATGTATGCGCTCTGTGCGCTGGCACCCAGTTACGGAGCTTCGGGGAAGGGGTCTGGAGGTTAAAATACACAGACACACACAGACAGAGAGACAGCGCCACGGGTCATCCTTGAATTCCCCAAGAATGCCCCCTTTATTGTGTTCAGGGGCAGATTATATAGAGATAGTCACGTCCCAGCCAAACCCACCAGAAACCACTCTCCTGCCATTAGGAACTCCCGAAGGTCTTGCGCTCAGAGCAGCTGTAGGCACTCAGATCAGGGGATTACAAGAAATTCAGGATCTGGGGTCTCACTGCTCCCAACAAGAGGCTAAGGCTGTATTGACTTGTTTCATGGCAAAAATAAGAGTTTATCTTCCTTGCTCTCCTCTAAATAATGGCGAGTCCCCATTTCAGTTTTCTTTGAATTTTGTTTCCTCTGAGAACATACTTCAATAGTGCTAATTCTCTTATTATGTTACCAAAGTGTGTCCCATATCAAACTTAGGAACCACAGATCAGCACACCTAACACCACCCTGACCTTATTCACATTTCAAACGGATTATCCAATTGACCACGTTGGTGTTTCTTGTTACTTGCATGGTCTTATCTTGCTCTTCTCTCTTTTTTTACTGTCATAATCCTTGCCCAGCTCCATCAAGCAACCCCGCGATGCTGTCTCTGAGCTCAATGCATCATATTCTCTCTAATATTCTCTTAGACTCGTCTCTACTATGATCACACTGGCTTCAACAGTGTTCTTTACATTCCAAGAGTACCCCAATATGTCATCAAAACAAAATGATGTCTACATGGTAAATTCTTCATGCTTCTCACCTGAAGCCATCTCAATTTGTTCAGATGTCCCTTTAGACTTTCTTTTTACCCTTTCCCTTTCCTGTCCATCATCCTCAACAACAATATGGAGAACGTTAAAATTCAAATGAGGCTATATCTGAACAAAGGTCCATGAGCTCTTGTGTTCAGCTACAAATCCTCATATTATCTGCTTCTAGAGATTCTCTGGGATTTTTTACTGCACTACCACACATCATGATGTTTACTATCAAATCCTCATTGCTTCCTGAGGTCTTACAATTTTTAGCATAATATGTATGCTATTTAATAATATTAAAGAAAATATATAATATTTAAAATGATGAGTTATGTTCAAAGAAAAGGAGGAAAATAATATGTAAAATACATATAAATACATGAATGTAAGTATGAACATTTATATTAAAGTAGTTTTGATTTAACTGTAAATTATGGAATTTTCTTTCCCAAAGCATAATAATTCTACAGTAAAGACTCAGTTGGCAGATATTCAAAGTTTACAGGTTTCATGTTCTTAGGATTTTGGTTGACAATGTAAGTTTTATATGTATGTGAACATTTACAATTGCTTTTTAAATAGTATGCAGAATAAAATATATTTTTTTCTCTCCTACAAATGTATGAAATTAATTCATCTTACTTTGCTACACCATGACTAGAAAGTACTGTTTTTGAACCATTAATTTAAAATTCTGTTATAAAATTGATGTCTTCATATCTGCAAGATGTAAGGTCAATATAACTATATCAAATGTTAAGTTTTTCTAGTGGCTCACTCTAAGAGCTTCAGAACAAAACTGTTGTTATTCAGTAGATTTAATTAACATTTGATATAATATGAGAATCAGCAGAAAAGTTTGGATAAAAATATCATTTATAAAGTGCAGAAGATATAATTTTCTTCTTTATCTTAATCATTTATGAGAAATATAGCCCACAACAATGACCTTTAATTGTTTATACTTTATGTCTGTGTAGAAATAGTTTAAGAAACTTTGACAGAGAAGAATGTTGAAAAGGTCAGAGAGGCACGCCAACATCATTGCTGCAGAAATAGCAGAGAGTTCTCTTAGCATCATGTTGGCTACTAGTTGGTAATTATAACCTAACAAGATTAGGAAATAATGTTAAAAATAGCATATTTCTACCAAAGACACAATAGATCATTTGGTTATGTTAATCTTACTGAACTAATTAGAAGTTGACAATGGTTTGATGCCACATAGGTACTAACAATGACAAAACTGCAGAGAAAACCATGCTAATTAATTAATAAATGGTTGAATACAAGTGTGCAAATGATTTCAGCAGAGACTCAAGCACTATAGAGATTTTCCTCATGAAGCCAGGGAGTAATCTTCCCTTTGAGCTATCTATTCTCTTCTTGAAATTCAGAAATCTGTGTTTAAGAAAAGTATGACCAGGGATGGGGATATAGCTCAGTTGGGAAATGACAGGCTTAGCATGTGGGGAAACCTGGAAGTGCTTCCCAGCATCATATAAAACTGTGTGAGGTAGCACAGGCCTCTAATCTCAGCAGAAAAATTAGGAGATCAACTCATTTTCACTTACATGGTGAGGGGGAGGCAAGTTTGCTTGTATAAGAACTCATCTCAGTTATTCAACAATAAGATGAAATAATTAAGAAAAATGGTAATAATAGAAAAAAGGAAGGAATAATAGAAGGACAAAACAAATGAGCTACTAAAATCAGATCATAGATTTGAAATCAGTATCAAATGTTTATACTAAATACAATGAAGGGAGATTGGTTAATTAATCATGTAAAAAGTTAAGCTTTCTCTGCATATATTCTATATACAATATATACATATATAAATATATACTTCCATATTTATATAGATATTCTAATATAATGAGGAAAGGCAATGACTAAAGTGTTATCAAATCTCAGGTAAGATACAGAGAGAAGTAAATGACATAAAATTGGAAGGAAATTTCTGTAGAGTATAGACAAGAGAACACTTCAAGAATTTCCTGGACAAGGAAATGTAATATTGATTGCATACACAGAGAATCAAATTTGAATATCACACCAAACTTGAAGTTAAAACAAGAGTCCATTACCAAAGATTTAGTAATGGGGACATCTCTTCAACTATGAAATGCAGTCAGAAAGACTACAATTTCACAAAATAAGTAAATTTTGGTATTTATCCAGTTATAGGCTTAAAATTTTTCATGAAATCACCAAGGCCAGCTGGCCTGGGTCTGAAAAAGCCTGGGATTAAACTGGACTCGCTGAACATAGCAGACAATGAAGACTACTGAGGACTCAAGAACAATGGCAATGGGTTTTTGATCCTATTGCACATACTGGCTTTGTGGGAGCCTAGGCAGTTTAGATGCTCACCTTACTAGACCTGGATGGAGGTGGGTGGTCCTTGGACTTCCCACAGGGCAGGGAACCCTGATTGCTCTTTGGGCTGAGGAGGGAGGGGAACTTGATTGGGGGAGGGGGAGGGAAATGGGAGGCGGTGGCGGGGAAGAGACAGAAATCTTTAATAAATAAATAAATTTAAAAAAAAATTATGAAATGATTTTGTAAAAATAGATTAGGGTCAGTAGTTAATGTTGAGATCAATGATACTAATTGGTAAGTCGTATCTTCGTTTTAAGGTGAAAGTAAAATATTTTTTGTATTAGATGATTATTCTAGTAAAGAAGAATGATGGTTTATTATGAAAATATTTATTAAAAGCTGTAATATCAAATAATAACATGTTAGGAAGTTTATAAGCATGCCCATTTAGCAGAAATAATAGTGTTAGTTTCTATCATAGGACCTATCATCTATACATACCAGATAATTGGTCCAGTTAATGGTACCATCTTTGAACAGAGGCTTTAAATGCAAGCAAAAAGTGGTTGGTTGCTCCCATAATCTTCATGCCAGTGTTATTCTATTTGATATCCTGACAGGCCAGGTTTTATTATAGTGTTAAGTGTTCACAGCTCTATAAAGTTGTTTGTTAACTTTATCTCCTACTAGCATGTACAACACGCTAGTTGCTTTAGTACTATAGAATCTACACAGTAGGAATAAAGTGTCCAGATTTGTACTTGAATCAAATGTATGTTGTGAGATTTACTTTCAAGTTCTGGTTTCTGATAAGAAATGATGGTATATTATAACATTTAAGAAAGTACATGGAAAACTCTATGATGACCATGTCAAGAAATTATCAGTTAGTCATATACTAAAGAAATGCCAAGAAATCAATAAGACCGTAGACATCTTGAACAAATAGATAACTTGATTTGACTTTATTTCTATTTATGAATATTCATATCTATCAATAAAATTTGTTTTTTATTGTAAGCAGTTTTATTATGACATCTTCAGAAATTTCTTTGACATGAAATATAGAGTAGAGCAAGTCCAATGGGAAATGGATAATGAGTTTCTTGGAAGATGAAATACCTTCCTTAAAATCATTAAACTGGATACTGGTATAAAATTTTATGCAGGAATGGATGCATAAAGCTGAAAAGTATTAAAGAACATTTCTTGGGAAAGTAAGTTGCGAAGCAAAGTAATTTTCTAAGCGGATACATTAATGTATAGCAGAAGTAAATCCTCATCCTGAAAATAACAGAAAAATAAAGGCTCTCTTCCTTTTACTGGTAAACTAAGGAAATTAATCCAACTTTCCTATAATAGTTAAGTCTACCTCTTTATCTCATCAAAACACTAATTTGGAGTAAGGAGCTGTTAAATAGGAAAGGATCAGAAATAGCTTGGGAGAAAAACCAAGAAGGAACTAGTTTTAAGGAGTATTGTATCCATAATATTGTAATCTACTTTGACAGCCTGTCTAATTATATTTTTTGAAGGTTTGCCAATTTAATATACTTATCACAATCCTCATAGAGCCATAACAATGTTTTTTCCTTGATATAAACTTTTTTTTTTTTAATAAACAACTTTGTGTGTCTTTGGATTGTCTTCAGTATTCCTTCTACCATTTTTCCATAATAAAAGCCTTAGAGATTTCTGGTTATATGAAATCCCAACAAAAGGATAAATCATTTATAAGCCATAAGTTCAGCTATATTCTGAATAATTTCTGTGACTACTTTCTGCCAATAGGACATGGAAAATGAATTGTATGCAATTTCTTTTGCACATTCATTTTTTTTTTCTGTCACTTCAATAGCTCCTGTTTCTTTAGTCTGAAGTCATTTTAAGCTATAGGAACCTGGATATGTTATAGTACAAAAGATAAATTTTAATTTGGAGATCATTTGTGTTGTGGTTACCCCTTACTACCATAAAGTGCTCTTTCTAGTTCATGTTATAAAAGAAAAAGAATAAATTAAAATATTTTATAGATGTTTTCATCTGTAAATTTTTATAATAAAAATAACTGGTTAAAAATATAATCATCCTTGTAGTATATTTCACTATGTGATTGTTTAAAATAAAATTATTTCTATTATTAAAAAGGTAAATCTAAAAAGTTTTATAAAATAATTAAATATTCTTATAGGATTTTTTTGTAAATCATCTGTCCTTTGGGAGACAGCATGATCTTGTTTTGAAAATTCATTTAAAGGAAGTTGGAAGGATGGATAAATTATATTTTCTTAGCAGTCAACATCTTGATATTCTATAATGCTACTTATATTATCTCAGCAACAATCTATATACTTGTACAGTCTTAATATTACTTTGCTGATATCAGTTAGAATACAATACTTTTGAAATGCAAACTGAGCCTGCAAAGTGTTGTATTTCATTTTAAATTAATCAGTCATAATATGCTCTATTGCACGAGCTTTTAGAAATTCAATGTTGCATTAATAACACCACTTTCAAATCAAATAGAAATGTAATAATTTGCAAATTAAAAGTCAAACAAGAAACACACACCACTAAAATAAGTCGTGTAAGTCAGTACCATCATAATGATCCAGAGGCATGTATGCATTTGACTGAGCCAATGGCCTCAGTTATGTGGGACAGCAGATGCTAAGGATGATCTCAAATCATGGTCAGCATTTACTCCATTGTTTTTGCCTTTTGGCTCATATATGCTAGCTTATCAAAATCAACTTAAGCTGGAATACTCAGGTCAGCAATTTTTAAATAAATATGATTTTTTAATCACATATAACAGATATGTTTGAAAGGTACAGTGTTCCAGAATTTTCCTTAGATTTTATTTTGCCATGGCTGTTTTATTTTTTATTTTTTTGTCATTTAGTTCATTTGAATATTTTACATTTAATTTTAGTTCTCAATTTAAAATTGAAAAAAAAAGGATTTAAGGGAGGGGATAGTCAAAGATTAACATTCCAGGTTTCTTCTACTTATCATCTGTCTCTAGTATGAAGATGTATCTTCTCAATAACATTTCAGTGTTTTAATAGATACTAAACATTAACAATATCAATTTTAATTTTATATGTCTTGTGAGTATATTTATTACACTGATGAATAGAATTGGGAGATATCTTTCTTTATATTGCTTTAAATTATGCTCATAGTAATAAACTTTTCACTTAAGTTTTTATTACAAGTGTGTCTTTATAAACTTTTTGCAAGCTATTGACATTGATCCTGGCTTGACTCCTCCAGAGAGAATTTCTTATAATAGCTAAATACCTAAGTTTATATTTTGTGTCACCAAACCCCACACACTAATAATCAGAAATTTCAACACTCCTCTCTCACCAATGGACAGGTCAACCAGGCAGAAACTTAACAGAGAAATAACAAAACTAAAAGATGTAATGAATCAAATGGACTTAACATACATCTATAGAACATTCCGCACAAATAGTAAAGAATATATCTTCCTCTCAGAACCTCATGTAACCTTCTGTAAAATTGATCACATACTCAGTAACAAAGCAGACATCCAAATATACAAAAAAAAAAAAAAATGGAGTAACCCCTGTGTCTCATTAGATCACCATAGAGTAAAGTTAGAATTTAACAACAATTCCACCCCAAGAAAGCCTACAAACTCATGAAAACTGAACAGTCAACTACCGAACCACCCATGGGTCAAGGAAGCAATGAAGAGAGAAATTAAAATCTTCCTTGAATTGAACAAAAATGAAGACACAACATATGCAAACTTATGGGACACTATGAAAGCAGTGCTAAGAGGAAAGTTCATTGCTCTAAGTGCCCACATAAAGAAAACAGAGAAAGCACACATTAGAGACTTAACAGCACACCTGAAAGCTCTAGAAAAAAGAAAAAAGAAAGAAAAGAAACAGACTCACCCAGGAGGAGCAGAAGACTGGAAATAATCAAACTGGGGGCTGAAATCAACAAAATAGAAACACAGAAAACAATCCAAAGAATAAATGAAACAAAGAGCTGTTTCTTTGAGAAAATCAACAAGATTGACAAACCCCTATCCAACTAATCAAAAGGCTGAGAGAGAACACTCAAATTAATGAGATCAGAAATGAAAAGGGCACATAACAACAGACACTGAGGAAATTCAGAGAATCATTAGGTTTTACTACATTTTGGGGTTGGCAAAAGGCTTGGCTCTGGAGGGGTTCCCAGGAGTCCACGGGGATGACCCCAGCTAGAGGGTGCCTGAATTGGCCTTGTCCAGTAGTCAGACTGATGGCTATCTTGAATATCACCATAGAACCTACGTCCGGCAACAGATGAAGATAGAGACAGAGACCCACCACATCAGAGCCTTAAACAGAGCTCCCAAGGACTCACTGAAGAGCAGAAGGAAGGAGAATATGAGCAAGGAAGTAAGAACCACGAGGGGTTGGTCCACCCACTGAGACAGTGTGCCTGAGCTAATGGGAGCTCACCAAATCCAACTCGACTGGGTCTGAAGGAGCATGGGATCAAATTGGACCCTCTGAATGTGGCCAGCAATTGGGGTAGACTGAGAAACCAATGATAATGGCACTGGGATTTGTCTCTACTGCATGTACTGGCTTTTTGGAATCCTAGTCTATTTGGGTGCATACCTCCCTAAGCCTGCATGGAGCGGGGAGGGCCTTGGACTTCCCACAGGACAGGGTACCTTGCCTCCTTTTAGGACTGAAGGAAGAGGGGGGAGGAAGAGTGGGAGAGTGGGAAGTAAGTGGGAGGAGGGGAGGAAGTGGAAATTTTGATTGGAATTATTTATAAAGTAATAAAAATTAAACAAACAAACAAAAATAAATAATTTTGAAACCTACATTTCAGAATGGACACAATGAAGACTCTACCTTTCCTGGTCATTGGCTCAAATCTGGCTCCCTGATACCAAATAATGTGATTTCTGCAGCAATTGCATGAAATAATTTTATGGCTGTGAACCATAAAACCTAAATTGCTCCTTATTATCCATTCAATTTGCAGCTTTCCCTTCCTTCTTCTGAATTCTAAGGTCAGATTACTGGATTAGAGCTAGCTCCTGAGTTGAGTTGGTAGAGGACATAATAAATCTTTTTGTAAAACTTGTGCTACCCATTACTAAATGGCTTCTGTAGGTCTGAGGCAAGGATTTCTTGCTCATTATCAATGCAATGAATAATTTTATATGTGCTTTGGGCAAAGGTATAAATTCCAGGAGATGTGAAGGATTATTCACAAGCGTTGACAAATATTCTACAAAAAAAAAAACCTGACAGTATCATTTTTTCCAATTTCTACTATTGATATATAGACACTTCAATTATCCTAGATAAGTATTGTATAGTATTTTATTGTTTGGAGTTAAATAAAATCAATTAAATAACTTTAAATAACTTTGTTTGTGCTTGTAAAGTATTACTTCCTAGATCTGAAAACTAATTTTAAAACCTTAATCTTTCTGCCTTAAAATACTTAGCGAACAGCTGAGAGTAGGAGAGCACACCTATTATTCAGAGACCGTGACGATAGAGTTAGGGGATCTTATCTATTTAGATAGCTATATGCCAGTGAGCGCTACAGAAATAATTCTTGCCTAAATTAAAAGTAAACTAAAGGCCAAATTTTAAGAATATACATTAATATTTACTTGTGTTCTAATCATTTTAGTAATTATTGTAGTAATTGTGTTGCTTTTTTATAAAGTGTATTTTTAAATATTTCTGTATAACAAACAACTATGATAACACAAAAATTCATAATAGCTTTAATATTTCCATATGTGTGCTTAGAAACATATATACTACTATTATTACTTTTCCTAATTATTTAATATTCTTTCATAGAATTTTTCTTTTTATATTGAAGCACAAGGTCTTAAAAATTGGGAAATTATTATATTAAAAACAATCTTTTTTTTTTTTTTTTGCTATTCTTTCTTATTTGCTGTTCCTACTGTGAGGGTCAAATTTGAACTAAAGTAAGACTACCCGTCTTATACCTTCTCCATGATCCCAAGTTCCCCCAAGTTTCTTAAAGGAGTTGAACTCCACCCTGGGTGTGACCGAGGAGGATAGGATTGATGATAGTCACTGACCTCATGGCTAATGACAACTACTAACCACATGTCTCAACCATGCCTGATGTGTTTTTTACCACTTTACTCTTCAATTCTGTATTTTCCCCTCACTGTAACTAATCAGGTTAAATATCAGCTACCCCAAGACCGTCTTACAAGGCTATGATCCACTTATGGTTTTCCCTTGTGTTTTTTCCCTTTATCAATCTTGTAAATGCTTAATACTGCTCTTTTCCACCCGCTGTACCAGGGTGTTGGATGGTGGTCCGAGTTCGAGCTTGTAATCAATAAAAACCTGTGTGGTTGTATCAGATACTGGCTTCTTAGTGGTCTTGTTTGCATATCTCGCAACACAGTCAAAATGAGTTACAGACAAAAGGACTGAGTTTTCTCCAAAATTTTCAAAAAGAGCCAACTGCCTCAAAGAAAGAGATCAAAAGTAATAGTGAAAGACAAGAAAATATTTAAACAATTTTTTTTTAGGGAAGGCTGTATATCTCAGTCCATTTAGAATTATTTATACGAGCTTTTATAAAGACAATTTTAGCTTGCAGTGGTGGCTTATGCCTTTAATCCCAACAGGAAGAGACAGTAAATTTCTGAGTTCAAGGCCAACCAGGTATACAGAGTGAGTTTCAAGCAAACAAGTCTATACAAAGAATCCCTGTCTCAGGGGGGATAAAAAAGGGAGATAGATGTATTTATTATTTATTTATTCATTGAATGTGAATCATTATTTACCCGTATGTATGTATTTGTGCCACATACATACCTCGTGAGCAATAAAGATAGAAGAGGGTACTAAATGCCCAGAACTGGAGTTATAGATTGTTGTGATATGGAGGTATGAATTGTTGTGACACATAATGTGGGTACTAGACACTGAATCTGGGTTGTTTGCAAGAGCAGTAGGTGCCCTTAAACACAGCACCATTTCTCCAGCTACTTGACATACATAATAGGTTTTACTACAAGAATTGTGTAGTGGGATAGAGGTTTACATAGTTTTGCTGTATTGGAGGGTGTATTTGGTTTGTATTAAATCAGTTATCAATCTCCCAGGTCATCCAAAATATTTTTTATTATATACAAGGACAGCCTGGTTTTTAGAACATAATTATTCTTGTTTGGTTCAATGTATAAGCATTGAGTGCTTGAACTAATGAACATGTATGCGTTTCTCCAGGGATAATTTGAAAACCTTTCTAACTCTTAGAATGCAATTTTTGGACAATAACTAGAGAGATTCACACACCTTTCCTTGAGTTGGGAGGATTCTGTACAATCACACAGGCAGTGGCTTCACTTGCATTTACTCTTGTGCACTTAGCCTTGAAGCCTGAGTATCATCTGCATTGGGAAATTCAGATTGGATGATTGACATGTCTACACCATCAAGCAGAAGTCTGGCTTAAAGCAAAGGAGGTAGATGAAAAGCGAGATTGATATACCCGACTTTTATCTTGGATTTACTCAGAAGAACACACAAAGAGAAATCAGTGCTTTTCAACAAATTTCTGAAGTGCTTGCTATATTGGATGGGAGAGACAAACTCTTACTCTGCCAGAAACAACACTCTCATTAATGGGCCTGTGGAAACCTTAGAGGTCTTGACTTCTTAACTTTAAGATATTTTACTCAAATTCCACATGATTTTAGTTGTAAAAAGGATGACAGAGAAAGTAAGGAAAAATACCCTTCAGAGAATACAGTTGTCAACAAGATCAAATAGCTAGCATAAATTACCTTACCAGACAGGAAATCTTTGACACATTATAAATATCAGGACCCTCATACCATTTTTTTTCAACAAAGAAAGAATATTTCAATTAAGATCATTCTGTAATTATTGCTTTGAGGTCTGAAGATATCCAAAGCAAGGTTATAAATATAAAACTTCAAAAATATCTACCACTGGGAATATATAAATATACACTTAACTTGCAAGTGTCTGTGCATGTGCATACATGCACTTATGCATTCATGCACACACAGTCATTCCTTTATATATAAACACACATTGATAACAACTATTTGCTCCTTTCTTCAAATAATCTGCAGTTGACTCCCATTTTCTTAAATGCCATTTACCATTAGTATACACTTGCTCTTTACTGAGAATTATGAGTTATTTATACTATGCTCCATATTACATAGTAGGATTGATACATTTATTTGTGTATTAAAAGATAGCAATCAGTTATGGCATTGTCACATGTACTTTGTTCTTAATCATCTTGCTTTTCTCTTCTTGTTGGTTACAATGATTTTTTTTCAGCCTAGCCACCTCCCTCTGCTATCATGACNCCATCATGCTTCCCCTCTCTCCCTGTTTTTTTTTACTGTCACCATGAGGCCAAGCATTTCAATTTTTTCTTATATATACTTATTTATTTGGCTTTTATATCCCAAC
Organism: Alexandromys fortis; assembly: GCF_014885135.2. Classification (NCBI taxonomy): domain Eukaryota; kingdom Metazoa; phylum Chordata; class Mammalia; order Rodentia; family Cricetidae; genus Alexandromys; species Alexandromys fortis. The sequence continues at coordinate 14,008,345 of NW_026067911.1, read as the reverse complement.
CAATAAAACCTTTCCTATCTATACTTCAATTCTCTCAACTCCATTTCCTCCCCATCCACTTCTTCTCCTCTGTTTCTCTTCAGAAAAGGACAGGCCTCCCATGGCTATATATATATATATACCATAGTATATGGTATATATTATATATGTATATATGGTATATGGCATGTATGTCATATATGTTATATATGTATATGTATATATACCATAGTATATCAAGTTGCAGTGAGATTAAGTACCTCATCTCCTATTAAGGCTAGATTATGCAATCCAGTAAGAGAAGAGCATCTCCAAAGCAGACAGCAGAGTCAGAGACAACCCCTACCCTCTATTAGTAATCCCACAAGAAGACTAAGCTATAGAACTGTAACATATATGCAGAGGATTTAGGTCAATCCCATGCTGGCTCCTTGGTTGTGGATTCAGTGACATGCTCTCTCTTTTGAACTCTTCTTTTAAATACAATTTCTTCCTTTTTCTGGTCCATTTCTAATATCCTCTCTTTCTTTTTCTTTCTTACATACCCAGAGAGTTATAATCTAAGTTTCGCAAATGGGAATTATCTAGTGTGATTAGAGATTTCCCTCTGTATGCTGTATATGTTTTATTACCATTGGTTAACAAAGAATCTGATCTGGGCCTATGACAGCACAGAATAGAGCAAGGCAGGAATTTTAAGCACACAGAGGGAAAAAGACAGTGGAATCAGAGAAACACCATGTAGTTGCCAAACAAGACAGAGGACTCGAAACTTACCGGTATACTATGAGCCACTTGGTAAAAGGTAAAATAATAGGAATGTGTTAATTTAAGGTGTAAGAATTAGGTAATAAAGACACCTAAGTTAATAGACCAAACGGTGTTGTAATTAATATGATTTCTGTGTGATTATTTGGGCAGCTAGAAAACAAACAAGCAACCTCCTCCTATAAATTGGCATGCCAGTGTGGGCTGACTACTTCCACATAAAAGCTGAAAGAGATTTAAAAAGGAATTCTAGACACACACACACACATACACACACACACACACACACACACACACACACCAGAGTTTAGTGCAGCCTCTGGTAGCCACATTGTTTTTTGGATGGGTTCTGTTTGTTGGTGGTGAGCAGGGATGCTGTGGCATCTTTAAGAGAGGTTTCTTGACTCAACACTGGCAGCAAAGACTCTGTGGCTTCCTTAGGGGAAAGCTTCCTGGTTCATGCTAGTCACACAAACAGCCCTGTCTCTCTCAGGAGGTCGACCACTTTAATGGGGTCTGTGAGCAGTGTGTTATAAATTGCTTAATGGTGACATATACCCACTGCCACCCTGAAGCTGGGGCAGAAAGCATAGCTCTCAGAGGCAGTGAACATGCCTCTGCCATGTTGAACTGGGCGGAGCCAATAGAGAGGGCTGCAGAGTTGGTTGTAGTCATGCCTGCTTAGTATTTAATAGAAAAAAAAACACTGCTGATCAGAAAATAATTACAGATATACATGCAATAAAGACATATTCAAAGTTTTTTTTAAAGGCCTCTTAATGGGTCACAGTGCTGAATAAGAGTATGTAGGCTTAGGAGAGAGAGGAAAAAGAATATAGACATATATAATATGAGTCCAGACAGTCATAGATTAAAGGAAAGAAGTAAAGATAATAAGATAAAATAAATATCAACTTTGTAGAAAAAGAAATAGAGCAAGAAGGATAAGTCTCATAAAGATGGAATATACACAATGAGTCTGTATTATATATATTAATGTGTTTTCTTTAACTTTTTGACTGCAGAGAGATATTTGATTCTAGGGCCTGTTAAGCTAAATCAACATATATTTTGAAGGGTTGAAGTTATCTTGATTTCAAAATTTGGATCTAAGGATATGTTGCTTTGGAGAAGATGTTTGCTTTTCGTTCCATATAGAAAGCTGTGGATATGACATGGGGTTTTGTTCCTACTTCATATTCTGGCTTTGTGGGAGCCTAGCCAGTTTGGATGTTCACCTTCCTAGTCCTGGATGGAGGGGAGAGGACCTTGGACTTTCCACAGGGCAGGGAACCCTGACTGCTTTTTGGACTGGAGAGGGAGGGGGAGAAGAGTGGGGGAAGGGAGAGAGGGGCAGGAGGAGGGGGAGGGAAATGGGAGGCTGGGAGGAGGCAGGAATTTTTTTTCAATAAAAAAAAAGAAAGAAAGAAAGCTGTGGATTACCAGTTAATATGCTTTGATCAAGCAAGATCCACCGAAGAAATGGCCCAGATGGTCCAACATCCATGACAGCTTCAAGACTGCTGACTAAGAAAGACCTACCACACAGGATACTCCATGAAAGACCTGATTAACAGTGTCCCCAATCAGCAGAAAGTGGTCTAGAAAACAAACTCCAAATTCCCTAAATGATTGTTTATAAATGTTTATGTGCTAAGGGGGGATTATTATTCCTTTAAAAATGGCGGCGGGGCGGCGTGGGTGTGTGGACAAACACGGGATAGACGGCACGCAAAGGAAGAGACAGACACACAGCTCCCACGTGGGTGCGCTTTAATGGGGAGAGGGAAACACGGTAAGGGGTGGGACGTGCAAGACACACAAGGGTGTGGGGGGGGAAGGACCAAGGGAGAAAGAGAGCGAAACCTCGTGGAGCGCTTGCTTTTAACTGCGGGCGCAAGGTTATCTGGGAGTAATGGTCTTCACCTGGGCGCGCCAGCGCTCACAGGTGACGGTAATCCAGGGGAAGTCTGGGAGCTGTAGTTTCCAAGGAATAACATTCCAACCTTTTTAGTTTATTAAAAAAAAATTAAAATTGGGGGGGGGGGTCTTGAGGGAAGGGGAATGGGGGCGGAGCCCGGCCTCTC
>NW_026067911.1:13961804-13999152 GCF_014885135.2 Alexandromys fortis | reverse complement strand
TTTAAAAACGGCGGCGGGGCGGCGTGGGTGTGTGGACAAACACGGGATAGACGGCACGCAAAGGAAGAGACAGACACGCGGCTCCCACGTGGGTGCGCTTTAATGGGGAGAGGGAAACACGGTAAGGGGTGGGACGTGCAAGACACACAAGGGTGGGGGGGGGGAAAGGACCAAGGGAGCAAGAGAGCGAAACCTCGTGGAGCGCTCGCTTTTAACTGCGGGCGCAAGGTTATCTGGGAGTAATGGTCTTCACCTGGGCGCGCCAGCGAGCACAGGTGACGGTAATCCAGGGGAAGTCTGGGAGCTGTAGTTTCCAAGGAATAACAGGGATATGCTAAAGAGATGAATATTTTGTATTGGTATGAATCTTGGTTTATTAATAGAAATTTAAGATCAGTTTTGTTATATGTATATTTATGCTATTGATTAAGATACTGTGTTTGTGAAGCTCATTTAAAATGCAATGTATAATTAAGAAATACAGGTTAATAGTCATCTATAATAGCCAAGCTTGTGATCGTGATAGTTGCGTTTTCTAAATGTACGGGTAGATTTTTTCAGATGGATAGGTATTCTTCAAAGACTTATAGAATATGGCATTTAAAATGCTTTAAGAATTTAGGACTTTTCACGACAATGAGACTCAGCTGCTTCTGGCAACATCAAATACTTTAAGAGGAAGATAGGCATCAAAGAGGCTCCTTATGTAGTTTGTTAGCAATCTGGGTAAGGAACTGCTCTTGACTGGCCTGCTTGATAGTATGCTGGATAAACTGGATATAGACCCACAGAAAAATGACTGACAAAGTTGACAAAAAAAGGTGAAACAGTACTTCACGGTTTTTACTTCATGAAAGAGTCTGCTAGACATTCAGCAGGAAACAGAAGAAAGTGACTGACAAACTTCCAATATAGATAAAATTTGTCCTTAAAATTTCCAGCTTCATGGAAAATCTGTCATCTACTATGGGCCTGTAAGCTAAAGATGGAGATCCCAATGTTACAGAAGAACTTTGGTTCACTGTCCAGGCAGCAAGATGCCTCTGTCAATCCTCAAATTTTGGAAGTTGATTACAATATACTTCCTGTTAATTTATGTAATGTTATATTTTCTAAGTTTTGATGGAGCTGAAGAGAGATAGTTATAATTATAAAAGATATATTAGATATAAAATGTTAGATTCACAAGGACAGGATAAATGAGTTTTTGCCTTAATTTGCCAAATGTGAATAGACTAAATATTGAAACTATAATTCTTTCTTGATAACTATTTTATTGCATGTAATCTTGCTATGTTAAAGTTAAAACTTTCCTTTTTATTGAGACAGAAAAAAAAGCAGTGATGTGGGATTACCTTCTGTATGTTATGACTATGATTTATTACCATTGGTTAAGAAAGAAGCTGCTTTAGGCCTATGGTAGCACAGAATAGAGCAAGGCATGAATTCTAAGTAGATGTAGAGAAGAAAAGAAGGTGGAGTCAGTGAGACGTCACGTAGCTGCTGAAGATGACAGAGGCTCATAACCTTACTGGTAAGCCATGAGCCATGTGGTAAGATGTAAAATAATAGGAATGGGTTGTTTTAAGATGTAAATGTTGGTTAATAAGAAGCCCATGCTAATAGATTTATAATTAATATGGTTTCTATGTGATTATTTCAGGTCTGGGAAGCTGGAAAACAAATGAGCAGCCTCTGCCTACACTAGACATGTATGTCTTTCTAGTCTGGAATATTTACGGTAAAAATTTTAAACTAAACTATGATTACCTTAAATATTGTTTTATTTGTCTTTGGTATTATAATCTGGCAGTGCTAATGGTTCAATACACAGTGGTCTGTTACTGTTTAAATGTGAAATAGTCCACTCAGTTATATGTATTTTCTTATGCTGGTATTACTGCTTGGGTAGATCATATTACACTTAAAAGGTAGGATTTAGATGGAGAACATGTTTTAGGATTTAAGTTTATTTACATTTCAGCCTCACGTTCCTGCCTCCTGGCTGCTAGAGATATAAAAAGTTATTCTGCCAGCTCCTACATCCACTAACAGCCCACACTTCCATGCATTCTTAACTATGATGCAGAATACTCCTTCAAAATTTTACTTATAATAAAACCTTCTTTTAAATCATCTTTTGGGGATTCTATCTACATTGACAAGAACAGGAGTAGAGCATGGTGTCTGAAAAAGGTCACATTATAAGGCAGTGTTTCCCATGGAAGAAGAAATCCAAGACTACTCTATATGAAGTGCTCTCTAACAGGTTGGCAAACATGGCTCAGACAGGTTTTGCCGTTTACCCTTCTTTCTTATTCTAATCTCTCCAAAACTCTAGACAACATCATTCATAGCTAATTTCTTTGTCTACACACTCTTGTCTCAGTCTCTCTGCTCATCCTTAAATCTGACAAGTTGCTCTGAGATTGCCCCCTCAAAAACTATCCCCACAGCTCTCTCTCTGTATCAACTCCAAATGCAAAAAAGACCCCAATCCCTTCCACAATCTCAGAATTAAACCCTTCAGATTTCTGTTAACAAAAACTCAGTACTCACATTGTTCATGTATCTTCCCTTCAAACTATTTGCACTATTTCTTTATTGCAATATTCCCTAGTCTTCTTCATTCCTGTCTAGGGACTCTCAAAGACCTCCTCCCCTATTCCTTTCACATGGAAGAGGTCCTTTAGCTACTTGTTCCTACACTTTTTATAAAGATGGTGGGTCCATCCTGTCAGATGAGCATCATATTGTGAGATACAAAGAGTTCTCAGATGAAGCCATCGTTGAGGCGGTCTCCTTACCCCCACACACTAGCAATCAACAGGCAAAATCGATATCTCTCCAGAGCATTCCAAATCACTAAAATTACAGCATTAACAATATATACAAACTCCAAATACACATTCAATATATTTTTATCACACTTGAAAATCTGGAATAAAAAAAGGATTTCTGAACATAAAAGACAACTCAATTATGAATCCTTCATATATCTACAATCACCACCATAATCCACATCCACCTGAATATTCATTTACCCTCCCTAATTGGCTTGGTTTATCGAAAGACACATCAAGCTAACCCCTCTGTTGTTAATAAAGGCAATAATCGAGCCAACAATGACAGCCAATCACACTGCCATTTCATCCCTTCTGACTTGCATTTCACCCACTTCATCTGCTTCCTAGAAAACAACATATATAACACTCGGAAACATAGGACATTATTCCCTACATACATCAAATATTTCACTTAAGTGCTAAATACTATATACTCTTTTTCCACCAGCAGATAAGACATTTTTACAGGACCTAGCCCAAACCAACAATGTATGTTACCAAACTAACACCATTTCCACTATTTTATCCCTCTTCCTTTCTCACTCATCAAATGATATAGGTCTGATTTATGACAGTTTAAGAAAAAAAATTAAGCATATAAATACAAGTTATGAAGGACTAAGGATGTAAAAGCTTAGTTGTAAAAGTCTGTGAATATAGAATATAAAAATGTATTTTAAGGCCTGAAGATACAAAAACCTAAGGAAGTTATAAGGGTCTGAGAAAGTGATATATGGATCTGAGAAAATGATTTATGGTATACAAAATGTTGTTTCAGATTCCTTTCCTTCTCTCTCTTCTATTGTTTGGGTTCCCAAACTTTTACTATTACTCAAAGACATATATATAGATGTTCGTGTCTAGAGTATGAATTTCAGTACAGGTTACAAGCACTGATAACACTAATATATCTATAAAACGTTCATCTCTTTTATAAACTTAAAAAATCCTTTACACCTCAGGAAATGAGCTTGAATCCCCCTGTCACAGGTAAACAGACTCCAGATAAGCACCCCCATCCACCCACAGCCTAAGATTTTCATCTGTCTCTTCCTGAGGGTGGGATCTCTCCACCTTCACTTGACCCCCCTTTTTTGCTCGTCTTGGGAGTCTCTTTCCTTAACTACGAGCACCAAGAACCTGAAAGTTTCAAATGTACATCAAAGATAAAAAAAAATTCCCTAACTTCAACTTTACGTTCTGTTGCTTGTCCATTTGTCCCAGCAGATGTCAAATCAACTATTACACTGCTCATACAACTTGTTAGCCCCAGGTGATACCTCAGTCTTCATCTGAGGCATCTTCTGAAGCAGTTAGCCACATAGACTGCTCCAATACGACCTACATTTCCCTCCAGCCCTGCCTACACTTCCTTAGTATCAGGTGGTCCAGCAGTGGCCAGACGTCAACTGACAAGCCCGCTCTTCCAGGCCGTGGCCAACAGTCCAGCTTCCTTAGATCCCTACCAATAGTGCCCCTGCATCAGCAGAAAGCAGCCAGAAAGAATGAAGCCCACTTATCCAACACCCTGTGACCCAATAATAAAACAAAGTGACAGAGGTAAAGGGTTCTCTGACAAGGCAAGCACAGTGCTCTAAGCTTTTGCCCTTTAATCTCATCTTTTCCCTGCCTAAATGTTAGATTATGCTCCTGAAGCTAGATCCCAAGTTCAATTCCCTTATTTGTCCACTGACTAATTCCTGAGAGAAAAAAAAAACATCAAGGCCCAACAATAAAAATTCATTATTAGGCTAACATGTCCATTCAGGATTTATCAACTCACCCTAGCCAGACTCCCCATTTTTACCCTTAAAATCTTACTTCTGCAAAACAAACAAAAGGACACAACAACCAAACTAAGCAAAAAAAGGCAAATAAAAACACCTGCTGCTGCTCTGCTGCTACTACTGCTGCTTACTGACTACCTTTGCCTGAACCAGAGGGAGCCTTTAACCCCTGCTTTCCCCTCGGGGGTAATAGACTCCTCAGAGCTGAGAATTAGGTGTCTGAGTGTGCCATTTTCACCTCTGGGGTGCTAATGTATCCCTTTCAAAATAAGTCTAAATCACTCATTTCTGTCACCCAGCTCATAAACCAAAGATATATACAAAAGCCTTTATTTTTTGGTGGTTTAATGCACTACACAGCTTATTGGATTTAAGTGTGTTGTAGTAACTCCCTAAATTAATATGTGACCATTTCCCTAGAAATCTGCATATTACAGAAAATAAGTTATCGGTGTTCAAAGGTATTTTCTTTTGCAGGGAAGGTAATAAAATATTTTCATGAAAAAGTATCAAAAAGTCTTATTCACTGTTATATTTTTTCACTTAAACATCATGCATGCAGAGGGGAAATTTGTTTGACAGAGAAGGATAAATAAGAGAACACACACACACACACAGAAGTGTTAGGTCATGTGTTTCATAATTTAAAAGCAGCCAGTTTCACAGAATTATGTGATGACCCAAGGAAGGCTCCATTTCAATGCCAGCTGCCCGACAACTTGCAACAAGATAGTATAGGACTGTCATACTTTCAGAAATGATTCAGATCATAATGTAACCAGAGGCCATAATATGGTGATGTCACTCCCTTAACCGAAATATGTTGCCACAAATCAAAGCTCATGAAGCAAAGATGATCCCTCTCTCTATTGTGTTAAATAATCTGCTATCCATCATAGGTTGAGAATTTCTATTCTGTCAGGGGAAATTATTTCCACGGCAGAATACCATTCATTTGAGAATTGAGACAACTGTCGGGGCATGCAGGACTCCTTCTGATACTGAATAAATGAAGACAGAATGAGCGATTACATTGGGTAACTACTTAGTCAAAATCTTCGTGAAGACAGCTGAAGAGCTGAGGCAGTGGATAAGCACATTCTTCTTCATCATCAGAATCCAAGCTTGAACCCCCCAAAACCATGTAACGTTGACATGGTAAGAAGAATCTGTAGTCTTGACGCCACTATGGCAATGTGAGATGCAAAGAACGGAGGCTCTCTAGAAGTTCTCTGAACATCTAACCTGATGTCTATAGCAGGGAAAAGTGAGGGAAGGATGAAGGGCCGTCTTTTGCAAGAAGGAAAGTGAGGATTAACATGAAAAGTGCCAAGCTCAATCTCCAACCTTCACTTCCTTGTCATTCTGTTGGCATAGCCACACACATAGGCAGAAAATAAAATTTGAGTAGAAATTGTTGCTATTATTTTTGTTACTGGAAATATGTGGACTATATTTAGGAAGAATATATAAAGATAATGTTTTAGGCACCAGCATGTCACATAATTTTGGTGATTTAAGTATGTAAATATATCAAGTCCATCCTGCTAACTTACAGAGTTTAGGAATGCATTAAGATCGTACAATATAAAAAAGGAGGAGGGTGAAAGGCCAATAAGGATGACTGAAAAAGTCTTAAAAATCATATTTATAATACCTACTTGAAAATTAAAAAAATATTTAACACATGTAAGCCTGAATAAATATGCATACATAGCATTAATGGAATTTTCTCATCTGGGATTTCAGTGCTCCATGAACTGACGATCACCTAACAAATACTAATAACAGTCATGAGAAGTATACCCTTGAGGTACTGTTCAGGGTGGTCAAAGAGGTTTCCACCATATTGCAAGCTACCGATATTGCCCTTGGTTGTCACCTCAAAGGTAGAAGGCAAGTTTCTCTTGCGGAAGACAAAATGTACTACAGACCCATGGTTCATACTGATGTGGTCTGGAACTGACCTGAATGCCTCTTCCCAGAGGACTAGCTTTCATGGAACCAGAGACACCATAGAATCTCTTAAAGGAACAAAACAACCAATAGTCTTATGCAGCTAAGGCATCTATGAAACACAATTATGAACAGCATAGCAGGATAACCTAGGGGTTCCACAGCAGTAAAAATATTTTGGTAATAACCAACAACTCTCTAATTAGACTTAATGACCTGCTCTAAACCAGAGGAGTCATACTTGGTACTAAAAGTCTAGCCAAATACTCTGTGTTAGTGAAGTTATGGATCTTGTGGACAGAATCTATAACTACCACTTTATTAAAACAACAAAATCCTTAATTATACTCTAAATATTCATCCTTATACACATTTATCAATATAATCCTCTGTTTTCATCATGGACACTTCTATTTGCAATAGGTTAAGATAAATACAGACAATCACAGTTAAAGCTAAGAGCTAAGTTGTACAATCCAGTCTTAAGAGACACATTTACAAAACAATTCCCACACCTAAGGTTCAAGGACCATTTCAGCAGAGGGTGCAGAAAAAATAGTAAGAGCCAGAGAATAGAACTTTGCTGTGTGATTGTGTCTTCTGGGCATGTCATAGAAGTTATCTATATCCATAAAGGTTCACCAGCATGATCGTGTAAACATGAGCTGAACAAACAAAGCAATAGAATTACCAAGGTGAATAGGAGAAATATCACAGGACCTCAACCTTAATTAAGACCGACAGTGATCTCAGAAAAAATGGGCACATAGTATTTCCAGAGAAGAGCACAACAATTGTCTATCTAATATGAAATAATCATGACAACATGCATATAGGTAACATTATACAGACTGAGCAGGTTATATTCAGGAATAAGTACGTATATACATTTGTACATACAATAACAACTAATAAAATGTCATGAATTTGAAGGAGAACAAGGCAGGCTATATGGCAGGGTATAGATGAAGTAAAGAGAAAGGGGAATTGTGAAATTAAAATTTCAAAAATAAACGAAAAAATCTCAAACTATTAAAAATTAAAGAAATCAAAAAAAAAGGTATGTATCGCCATCATTTTACAATTAGATAATGTTTTTAAATTTAAAATTGCACCTTTTGTTTTCTCCTTTTTATTAACTACTTTCCATAGAGATAACAATACATGAAAAACCTTGCTTCAGTTGAGACTGTTAAGGTATAAACATGTCTGTTTTGAATGTAGTGAACAATAGACACAGAAATGTGTTTGTCTGTTTTGATATAGGCACAAAATCCACACTTAAAGAAGAAAACTATTTTAATATGAAATTATTGGAATGAAAAGGCTCCCTCTTGTTGACAATTATATTGGTGGAAATTTTCAGAAACTGAGAGGGAGATTCAGTATCTCCCTCCTCAGGGATGATGCATTGGAACAAATAACTACAGAAATTATAGAGGATGAGGCTTTAACTAAAGTTTATTAATGCTATAACTCCGTTTTTCTTGTGTTATAACTGTATTGTTTGCATCAATTTTATTCAGGTTGAGATGCCTTGCTAAGGTCAGCCTCAAGCCCTTTTTCTATCTCTCTGTCCTCTTGGCTACTCACTCCTTAAGTCCTCCTTTTCTCCCTCTCTGTACATGCACATTGTCTCCTCACTTTGTTATGTCTTTACTTCTTTCTGTTTTATATTATCTCACAGTTTGTCTCATAAATTCTACTCATCCCTTTGAAATACCTTTTAGCTCCCTTCATGTAATCAGTTGTGGTGCGGCGGTAGATAGATCCATGGCTTCTCAGATGCTAAACAGTCTCTTTGTCATTGAGTTACATCTCAAATCCATCCTTTTATTCCTTTTGGAATTAAAAACTATTTATTAAAATAAACTTTATTTACAATTTAAATGCAATATTATTAATTAAAATGATGGAATTTCTGCTTCCTAACTTTTTTTGTTCTGTATGTTCATACAAGTGCAGTAACTTTTGAGATACTCATTAATGATTTCATTTGTCAACGAGAAGTAAAAAAGCCATTATGGTTCAGGAGTATATTGTGCTATACTTGGAAAATAATGTGGTAAAGAAACAAAGATGACATAGATATACTTGATAACCAGTGAGAACCTATCATTTATTCTTTACTCTCTGAGCTTCAGACACTTTAACGCAAGGTTACTTACTCACAAAATATAACTATTATTGTCCCAATCTCTACACACAAAGAGGAAAGGCAAAACCAGGAGACCTCACCATGCTATGTCACCCATCTTTAGAGAACACCTGCCCACATGTTCCAGATTATGCACTTCATTTTATGACCTGTAATGAGCATACGTTTTTTTATTTTTATTTTTATTTTTAATGTCTGCATGGTCACCAAGAATAAGTTGTGAATCTCTTAAAACTAACCCCCCCACATTGCTTCTTGCATCTGGATCTAAGAAGGAAAACATGTATCAGTGAGAGAGAGTGGAATCTGCTTCAACTTTTTGTATGGTTACTCTAAAGTGATTACAAATATAAACATTTATTAAAATATTAGATATATAAACACAAATGCACACATAGTGCAATGACTGGAGTATGCAATGATTGCAGTTAATGCAGAGATAAAACAATGAAATGGTGTATTAGAGCATCCTCTATCAGTAATGTTTGTTAAGGCACTACTTCAGCGTAAACACTTAAATGTTTATTTTGGAAAATAATAAGATATCTCACAATTTAGGAAATTTTGACATCAGAAGAGAAGTCGAGGAAAGGGCAGTTTGGATGTAGCAATTGGCTGCTAAAGTGAGGTTACCAAAGCCCTTATGCTTTCTATACAGAATGTTTTGAGTTTCTAATTTCTGTTCTTAATTATAAGATTGTCACTTTCATTTGTGTAAAAGGAAAGATGAATTCAGTTGGAAATTTTTATCTTGTCTAGAAAAGAAGAAAGAAAGGAATGTTTTACTGCATCTACTGTTTCTCAAGTTTCTTTTAACTCAAAGTCATTACGCCGGAGTGGCATATTTGAGGGTGGCGAGTTCTGACACACTCATTAAGAGTTTCAGTAGAGGAGCAAACATGGTTTTCACAAGAAAGTCACTTGATGTTTTCTTTATATTAACAAGCAAGATAAAAATGAAATAGCAAAGCCATATGTTAAGATTTTACTTCTCAATGAATGTATGTGACTTCTTTGTTGAAACAGATTATGGTTTTCAAATACTGGAAAGATCTCATCCCCCATTTTGTGATATTTAAGATGGAATAGTTACAGGCAGCCACAGTGTTGATTTTAATTTGTATTCTTAACACATTTTTTTTAGACCTGATTTGCAGCATTTTCCAATTTCAATCTGCTAAATGAATGTTAGTAGCAGTAAGACAGGAAAATTTACAGAGCCCAGTTCTCTATTACTGGCTCAGGTGATGTCACAGAAGGAAAAAGAGCAAAAAACTTTCCAGAAAAGAAAATTAATGACAGTAAACCAGATTGCCCAATGGTGCTTCACACTCTTGCCAACGAATACCTGCTGCCTATAAGAAATAAAAGTGTTTTTTTGACCAGTTCTGTGACTAGTCAAGAAAATGAGGACCTGTACTGTTTTTGTTGAAATGAGAGGATATAGTTTTTATGGATGTCTATGTGTGTAAGTAAATCTTTCTTCTATTTTGTTTCATAATTAATTCAGGCTAATTTTTTTTTTTTTTTTTTTTTTTTTTTTTTTTTTTGGTTTTTTGAGACAGGCTTTCTCTGTAGCTTTGGTGCCGGTCCCGGAACTAGCTCTTGTAGACCAGGCTGGCCTCGAACTCACAGAGATCCTCCTGCATCTGCCTCCCGAGTGCTGGGATTAAAGGTGTGCGCCACCACCGCCAGACTTCAGGCTAAAATTTTGCAGTGCTCATCTTTCTCTTAGCATTGTTATATATTCAGCAAGGTGACTAAATTCATTTAAACGGAAGGATAGGTAAATTCTAGGAAGTGGATTCTCTTCCGCATGTTCTCAGTGTTGGAGAAAGAGCCCAGCCTTTTGCTCTTTGATTAGTTCTAAGAAGCAGGTCATTATGGCCTATGTGGATGGACATACCTTCTTAAAGTTGGTTCATATTGCAACCGAGGAGCAGCAAGGAGAGAAAGATGCGGACAGCACAAGCATCCAGAAGCCTGAAGTCAGAGCGCCTGAGGGCATCTGGTCATTAAACACTATCTTCAGTCTCTCATCTGCAGACAGGGTTAGCATTGCATTGATATTATCTACAGGAAATCAGCAAAGCTTGTCAGGGTAAGCATGGAGAACAGAGAAGAGACTCCGTTTTAAAAGGTTTATTCCAGCTCATTCTCTTAAATGTGTCCCTGAAGTCACTGTTATCTCTGCCATAGCAACACAATTCCCTCACATATATCAATTCAAAAACATTCTTTATTATCCACGAAGATTGTTAAGGTTTTGCATGCTGCTCAAGTTCCTGGAATTCACATATATTCTCAGTCTTGACTCATGTTTTTCTTTTGTAGTAATATTTAGGGAAGGAGCCAGCAGCCTATATAAATCTCACATCATCTCCAGTGGAAGCAAATCTAGAAATTGGTATATTTTATCTTTCTCTGAAAGATAAAGTTGTGTGTGTGTGTGTGTGTGTGTGTGTGTGTGTGTGTGTGTGTAGGGGGGAGAATTACTTAGTTTAAAATAATAAGAGAGTCTCATGTGTACATCTAAACTGAATTTATTTCAGTTCTCAAATCATGAGAAATATCCCACTTGATCTAATTTGTATAATTTCCTAATTATTAATTTGCTCACTTATACCTAATTTCTACAAATTTCTCTACACCTAAAATATTATAATCATTCATGTCAAATTTAATATTAGTAAGATATATTTGAGGTATAAAAACAGAGAAGAATGGGGATGAGGAAATAGTTAATATTGTTATGTGGTTGATGTTCAAGATGAAGACTAGTGTTCTGTTCTCAGAACCCTTGTAAAAGACAATCAAGATGATGCCCTTTGGTGCCTTCTGTGCCTAGGAGATAAAGACAGGAGGCCCTCTTCATTTCTTGGCCAGCCACGCTAGCCTAATAGGGAGTATTCACATCTCACTGAGAAATCCTCTCTCAAAGAACTCAAAAAAGTGGGTGGATATTTGAAGAACATCCAAGTTATTGGCCTACAGCTTGAAAACATTTACACACACACAGCACATGTGAGTTCACAGAAATATGCACATATACCAATTGTGATTTAAAAAAAAAAAAACAGAAGAGTGGATGGAAGGATTGCTGAGTCTTTCACAGTGCTTGATACCCATGCAGAAGACCCGTATCCTTTCTCAACATCCACATGGAAGCCCACAACCAACTCTGAATACAGTTCATGGCAATTAAAAACATACACATGGTTCATATAACATATGCAGGAAAAGCACTCACACACATAAAATGAAAGAAATAAAATAAACTTTATAAAAAAAGATTAAAGTGCTATTTGTTTAATTATACCTGCTATATTTTCTTATTAATATAAAAAGTATTAGTGTCATAAAGACTATATATTTCCTGGTTGTCTAAAATGTTACTGCCAGCTCAAGATTATTTAGCTTGTTATTACACAATAATAAATTTATTTTTAACTTTCTATTAAATATAAGTAAATCTTGGAGTCCATTATTCAAATATATTAATTTTAAATGATTTTCCAAGAGTTTGTGGTTCCACAAATTATTTATTATTCTATTTTCCCCATTTTAAAAGTCCATAGGTATTTTATTCCTTATAACATATTTTAGAGTCTTTACTATGTACAGAAAGCAAATATCTATCTATATTAATAATAATAAAGAAAATCATTGCATGTGTCTAAGTATTTTTACTGCCTTTGGAATTATTGTGATTTACAAATAAATAGGTAGTTATAAGCAAACTCGTTTTCAGAAAACAAGTCTATGATTGAAATAGAAAACCCAATCACCTTGTGAAAGGATTTGAAATTTGGCAATCTTTCTGTTCAGTTGAGATCAGGAGTTTATTTTTATGTTTAAATATTATTGGGTCAAGATGTTTTATAAGAAGTCCCTGAACTCATGTAGATGCTTGAAAAAATTTATCATTTCCCTTTCCATTAAAAAAAAAACTCGCTAAGTGAAAGCTAATTTAATGTAGTGAATATTATTTGGTAGGGCCTGAACTTTTGCCCATGAGTTAGTTAATAATATAGTGTTATTCATGTATCTTTCAGTTCCATATTCATTGCTCAATTGCATTAAAATGAATAATTAAGTAAGTAAACTACTTGTCTGCCTGAATTACAAGGAAAAAGAAAAGCTCTAGAATACCTGTTTATATTTATAATCATTCTGGCAGTCATTTATTGTATAAGGTGAGAAATTCCTGAATAAATAAGTTGAATTAATGAGTGTAGTTCAGTCTGAATAAAGAATCAGGAAATATCCTTTTGATTTTATGGTATTATAAATAATGGTTAAGAAGCAAAATAAGCATTTAAACTTCTTAGTAACAATATTTATTTATTGTTGTTTTCTTTTTTATGTTTAGCATCATTTGTAAGTCTGTTAACAATGGCAAATCTTGCACACAATGGATCTAATTTAAAGAAAAACTTAAAAGTCTCCACTTAATCCATTTTAGCATCTAAAGACCACGTGATAAAGAAGTCGTGTAAAATTGCTCAATATTGCTGCTTCTCTGCAATCGGACTAAGCTCCCAAAGTCCCAGTGAGGAGCAGAAGGAGGGAGAACACGAGCAAGGAAGTCAGGACCACGAGAGGTGCACCCACCCACCGAGACAGTGGGGCTGATCTATTGGGAGCTCACCAAGGCCAGCTGGACTGTGACTGAAAAAGCATGGGATAAAACCGGACTCTCTGAATATGGCGACAATGAGGGCTGCTGAGAAGCCAAGGACAATGCCACTGGGTTTTGATCCTACTTCATGTTCTGGCTTTGTGGGAGCCTAGCCAGTTTGGTTGTTCACCTTCCTAGACCTGGATGGAGGGGAGAAGACCCTGGACTTTCCACAGGGCAGGGAACTTTGACTGCTCTTTGAACTGGAGAAGGAGGGAGAAAGGAGTGGAGGGAGGGGGGAGGGGCGAAAGAAGGGGGAGGGAAATGGGAGGCTGGGAGGAAGCAGGAATTTTTTTTCAATAAAAAAAAATCACCATGTCCATTTCAAATGTGAAATGTAGTAGAAAAGGTTCAGTGTGTGCAAGAAGACATTGAGAAAACTATAGGAATTACAGTTTAGGGTATGTATCCAAACCCTTTACATACAACAAGGGCAACATTGCTAAGCTGTCCCTGGAGGGAAACAATTAATATCTCTACGAGTTGTGATAACTATGAACCATATCGATTAAGTGCATATGGCAAAACCATTGTAAATGTAATGCCATGACAACTGGATTTGATGCAAGACTGTATGTGAGTTGGATCATTGTACATTAGGCAAACAAATGAGGTGATCACAAAGTGAAACTTAAACAGAACCGAAAAACCTAGAGAGGAGTGGTCTGTTTGGAATTTCATAAAATGTGTGCCTATGTGGATTTCATTGTTTTATGCTAATGTTTTAGTGTCTCTGTTGAAAAATAATTTTAAAAAATCAAAAAGAAGGGAAAAAAGTGTAAGAGGGTGAATAATGAGAGAATGTGTCTGTAAGTCTACAAATAGGAAGAGAAGATTATATACCAGAAAGATCTAGGGATTCTGGACCAGAAAATGCATATCAGAGCTCCACTTTGTCCAGGTATCTCACACTCAATTTTGTTCCTTCAGATGCACAAAAAAAGTATAAAATTCCCAGTTTATTCTGCTCAATAAGAAGAAAGAATGATCTGTGCCCTGTTCCTTTGTATGAGATTCAATTTAAAAATGTGTAGATTTTTTTAAGTTTGAATTAGAATGGAACCTATAGCTCATTACTACTGGACAATCAAGCAAGTTAGATATAGAATAACAAGGTAACCTTGCCAATTTCCCCTTCCTAGGGAGATCCATGTATGTCTGTCTATCTTAGGGTCCTCTTTCTTATCTAGCTTCTCTGGGTTCATAAACTGTAGACTGGCTATCCTTTGCTTTTGACTAATATTCATCCATTTATGAGTGAGTATAAATAGTATTTGACTGTCTGCATCTGGGTTATGTCACGCAGGATAATTTTTTTTCTTGTTATCTCCTTTTCCCTTCAGACTTCAAAATGTCATTGTCTTATTTTACTGCTTTGGTTGAGGGACATCTAGGTTGTTTCCATATTCTTGCTGTTCCAGATAATGCCGCTTTGAAAATAAGTTGACAAAATGTCCTTGTGGTATGAGTGTTGAACCCTTGGATATATGCCCAAGAGTAAGGGGATTGGAGAGTGTAAAAGGGAAGGGGGCAGGAGAACATGAGGGAATGGAATGGTTAAGTTGGGGGAAAGACAAAGATGGAGAGCAAGGAGATGCATTAATAGAGGTAGCTGCAATTGGGTGAGTGAGAAACCTGGCAATAGTGATGTTCCGATGAATAGACAAGGAAGACCCCCGATAAGACTCTAAGTGATAGTAGATATGGTGCCTGAACTGGTCTTCTCTTGTAATCAGATTGATGACTAGCTTAGTTGTCATCGTGGAACCTTCATGGAGTAACTGATAGAAACAGATTCAGAGACTCACTAGCTAACCACTAAAAAGAGCCCCCAGAGTCTACTCAAAGAGAGGGAGGAGCGATAATATGAACAAAATAGTCAAGACCATTATGAGGATAGCCACAGAAACAGCTGACCCAAGCTAGTGGGAGCTCATGAAGTCCAGACTGACAGCTGGGAAACCTGCATTGGACTGAACTAGCCCCTCTGAATGTGGGTGACAGTTATGTAGCTTGGAAGGGTTGTGGGACCACTGACAGTGGGACCATAATTTATCCCTATTGTATGAACTGGCTTTTTGGAACCCAATCCCTATGGATGGATATTTTACTCAGCCTAGATATAGGGGGTAGGACCTTGGTTCTGCTTCAAGTTATGTGGCAGACTTTGTTTATTTCCAATGGGAGTAGGAGGAAGAGGGGATCAGGAACTGAGATTGTTATGTAAAATAAAAAAGATTGTTTTAAAAAAAATAAAAAGAAAAACAAAATAAATCTTGTCCGCAATATCAAATCACTGTAATGTTAGGAACTCAATTCTGTGTTTAATATTTTTAAAAAACAAATTAACGAGTAATTTCAAAATAAACAAATCCCAGGAGTTGCTTAAATAAAAAAAATATTCATGGCTCTTGCATGTACTTGTCAGATAGATTTAAAGTTGACCAGTGTGAAGTGCGATTTACATTTGGAGTAGGCCAACCTCTGTTCAGAAATATTCAGAGAATATTCGAATTATAAGCATTTCAGTTAGATCTATAAATGGGTATATACAATGTAATTGATGCCGGTGAAAGCAGAATGAAGAGTGGTTGCTGGAGCTGTAGGTACCTGGTCTAGTCTATAAGAGGTCAATTACAGAGCAGTATGCTTCTCCTGTAATCAGATGTGGACAAGTGTCAGATGGCATTACATTTGCATTTGGTCAGAATGGGCTTTAGAAATTAAAAGACCAACATTTTAAAGATATTTCTATAAATTTTAGAGAGAAGCTTGCAGATTTGCCTCTCCATCATGTTAATTTTAGAGACAGAACTCCAGGACTCTGGTTTGGCAGCCTTCTCTTGCTAAGAAATCTTACTGTCCCTTTTGAAAAAATGGCACCTTTTCAACATGGGGCATTTAAAAAGCCATTTTTATGCCAATATGTAAATAATTAATGTTTTGTTTATTCCTTGTGAATCTTTACATGGCCAGCAAAATATTAGTAAATGTTTTAATTAGTTAGAATAAATGCAATAAGAAAATATGACATTATTCATAGACCTTGCCATGGGTTGCATGGATGCCTGAAATCACTGTTACCTTTTCCCAGGCATTATTGCATGCCTTTTCTCCTCTTTTCCGATTCAGCTGCCAATTATTTACGGAGTTCTGATTCTTAACCGTGTAACACCTTCATTTTTTACACTGCCTTTTATCCTTACTTTAGCTGCCAATGCTTTTAATTAGATCATCCACTCCTGCCAGATCCATTCTTCCTGGGTTATGTGAGAAGTGTCTAATCTATGCCAAGACTCTCAAACCAAATTCATATCTTCAACACCATCTACCTAGCCAATACTTCATTTTCATACACTCCTTTCACTTACAATGTCATACTATTCAGTAGGAAAATGAGATAAAAACACCATCTGTGTCCCCAAATACACTCAGCTCGCTAGACAGAACATCTATTTATTTTAGCATGAATCAGGGGACGATGTAACCTGATACGCTTGATATGTCGTGCCATGCCTTCTTGCTTTCAGGAGACCAAGCCACTTTCATAATAGATTTTTGAAGTTTTGGTAGGAAAAAAAACTTCAGTGTTTAAAACAAAACAAACTTAACCTAATCTCTAAGAAACTACCACCAAATTTTCCATTGAACTTTAGGAGATGATACCATAATTTGTAATCAATATATTCTTTTTTCTTGGTCTTATTGGTGATCCTTTCTTCCTTCCTTTACTTCCTCCACCTTATTCTATTCTTCTATAATGCCTTCCTTTGCTTTTATTTTCCTTTATGATGTTCACTCATGCTGCTTTAGATCCTTTTGTGTTTCCTTCCTTTATACTGGTTGATGATACTATTGGAATTTATTTAATGCTTTATCTCTGTGGATCTCAGGAAATAATTTAAAAAGGTAAATTTTGGAAATATGTTTGTATATGGTGTGCATGCATCTATGCTTGCTTGCATTAATAAGGCCACATGCATGATGGCAGATGCATATGTTCATCTGAGCATTTATGTGTGTGTAGGCCTGAGGATGATGTAAGTAGTCTTCCTGAATTTCTCCCTACATTATTAATCAAGTTAGTATCTCACAGTTGAATGTAGAGCTCGCTCAAATGGCTGTTTTGGTTAGCCAATTTGACACGGGTAACCTATGTCTCTGCCTTATGAATGCTGGTTTTATAAAGGGCCACCATGCCCACTCAAGGATTACACCAGTGCTAGGAATTTGAATCAATGTCTTCATACTGTATGTGCTTTATCCAATGAGCCATCTCCTTGGCTTCACAATCAATTTTGTTAACCATTTAATTGCCATAGGTCTCAGCCTGTATAGATTATAGTAATTTCTAGCTAAATAAGAAAGATTTAAAAATATTATAAATTGATAATTAACAATCATAAATATATTGTTATCATATTATATTCATATAGAAACTGGCACCACACTCATGATTTGTCACTTATTGTGAAATACTAAAGTTCACTTGGTTATGAACCCTATAACTCTAAACAAATCTTTAATCTTTTTGTTAGAAATACTAATCAAGAAAGGCCTGTAAATCTCAGTTTGCTTCAGATGAATAAATATACATATATGAGCCTTTCTGTGATTGGGTATCAGGGTAATTGTAACCTCATAAAGAGAGTTTGGCAATGTTCCTTCTGTTTCTATTGTGGTGAATAATTTGAGGAGTATTGGTATTAGCTCTTCTTTGAAAGTCTTGTAGAATCCTGAGGTGAAATCATCTGGTCCTGGACTTTTTTTTGGCTGTGACACTTTTGATGGCTGTTTCTATCCCTTCAGCAGTTATAGGTCTGTTTAGTTTGCTTATCTGATCTTGATTTAATTTTGGTAAGTGATATTTATCCAAAAAGTTTCCATTTCCTTTATGTTTTTCAATTTTGTGGAGTACAGCTTTTCAAAATATGACCTGATGATTCTCTGTATTTCCTCGATGTCTGTTGTTATGTCCCCCTTTTCATTTCTGATTTTGTTAATTTAGATATTCTCTCTTGCCTCTTGGTTAGTTTGGATAAAGGTTTGTCTATTTTGTTGATTTTCTCAAAGAACCAACTCTTTGTCTCATTGATCCTTTGTATTGTTTCTATTTTGTGGATTTCAGCTCTCAATTTGATTAATTCCTGCTGTATAGTTCTCTTAGGTGAGTTTCCTACTTTTTGTTCTAAAATTTTCAAATGTTTTGTGCTGGGAGCCGATTTGAGTGGCTGCCATTACAAGATGGCATTTGGCCCCGGCCTCGCTTGATACCATAATAAGGTTGCAGTTCTTCCACCAGAAAACAGGATGAGTTGTTGCGATCTAGCTGCCCACACTTCCCCTGACAGGCAGGGGAACTTCCTTGTGGTCTGTAATTGACAGGGATGTTCCCCTGCTTTCTTTCCTGCAGGTGGGTTTCCAGAAAAGCAGTTAAAGTATCAAAGTATCAAAGGTTGCTAGGCAGACTCCCTATATAAGCAGCTACAGCTCAGAGCTCGGGGCCCCTTGCTTTCTGCTCTCCCTTCAACCAAGAGGCTCCAATAAAGCGTGATTTGAGAAGAATCCTCGTCTGGTGGCTGTTCTTTCCTGCTGGTCAAGGAGTTCGCCACAGTTTTGTTAATTCACTAGACTGGGATTTTTTTAGCTTCTTTATTAGGCATTTAGTGCTATGAACTTTCCTCTTAACACTGCTTTCATTGTGTCCCATAAATCTGGGTACAATGTGTGGTCATTTTCATTGAATTTTAGGAAGTCTTTAATTTATCCCTTTATTTCTTTATTAACCATTGATGATTAAGGTGCGCATTTTTTTTTAATTTCCATGTGTTTGGGAACTTTCTGGAATTAGTATTGCTGTTGACTTATAGTTTTAAACCATGGTGATGTGATAAAGTTTTTGGGTTATTCCAATTGGTTTTGTATTTGTTGAGGTTTGTTTTGTTACCGAGTATGTGGTCAGTTTTTGAGAAGGTACCATGAGTTGCTGAGAAGAAGGTATATTCTTTCCTGTTTGAATGGAATATTCTATAGATGTCTGTTAAGGCCATTTGAGTAATAACATCTGTTAGTTCCCTTATTTCTCTGTTCATTTTTTTTCTGACAGACATGTTCAGTGGTGAGAGGGGAGTGTTGATGTCTCCCATTATTAGTGTGTGGGGTTTAATGTATGATTTAAGCTTTAGAAGTGTTTCTTTTACATATGAGGGTGCCCTTGTATTTGGGGGCATAGATGTTCAGTATTGAGATTTCCTCTTGATGGATTTTTTTCCTGTGGCTAATATGAAATGACCTTCTTTGTCTCTTTTGATTGATTTTAGCTTGAAGTCTATCTTGTTAGATATTAGAATAGCTACACCAGCTTCTTTCTTGGGTACATTTTATTGGAATATTTTTTCCCAAACCTTTACTCTCAGATAATGTCTGTCTTTGAGGTTAATATGTGTTTCTTGTATGCAGAAGAAGGATGGATTATGTTTTCATATCCAATGTTAGCCTGTGCCTTTTTATAGTTGAGTTGAGTTCATTTATATTAAGGGATATTAAGTACCAGTGATTGCTATCTCCTGTTATTTTTTTTTTATTGTTGGTGATGTTAATTTGTGCATTTTTCTCTTCTTTGGGATTTGCTACTATAAGACCATCAATTGTCTGATTTTTGTTGATGTAGCCAACTTCCTTTGGTTGGAGTTTTCCTAGTTGTATTTTGTGTATGGCAGGGTTTGTGGCTAAGTATTGGTGAAATCTAATTTTGTCATGGAATATTGTTTTTCCTTCTGTGGTGATTGAATGTTTTTCTGCATATAGTAGTCTGGGTTAGCATCCATGGTCTCTTATATCTGCATAACACTTGACCACGACCTTCTGGCTTTCATTGTCTTCAATGAGAAGTCAGATTAATTCTGATAGGTCTACCTTTATATGTTTCTTGGACTTTTCCATTGATATATTTTTCTGGCTGCTCTTAATATTTTTTCTTTACCCTCTATATTTAGTGTTTTGATTATTATGTGGCTAGGGGACTTTATTTTGGATCCAGTCTAATTGGTATTCTGTGCAAGTTTCTTGTATTTTCTTAGTCATATCTTTCTTTAGGTTGGGAAAGTTTTCTTCTATGATTTTGTTAAATATATTTTCTGTGCTTTTGAATTTAATTTCTTCTCCTTCTTCTATACCTATTATTCTTAGGTTTGGTCTTTTCATGGTGTCCCATATTTCATGGATATTTTGGGTTAAGCTTTTGTTAGATTTAATGTTTTCTCTAACTGATGAGATCTCTATTGTGTCTTCATCACTTGAGATTCTCTCTTCCATCTCTTGTATTCTGCTATTCATGCTTGCATTTGTGGTTCCTGATCGATTTCTGTTTCTATAATTCCCTCAGCTTGTGTTCACTTTATTGTCTCTATTTCATTTTTCAAGACTTAAATAGTTTCTTTCATATGTTTGATTGCTTTTTCTTGGTTTTCTTTATGGGATTTGCTGATGTCTTCTGAATTTTTGTGTGTGTTTTCATCCATTTCTTTGAGGGAATTTCTCATTTCCTTTTTAAGAATTTCAAGCATTCTCCTGAAGTTTATTTAGGTCATTTTCTTCTGTTTCATCTATAGTTGGTTGTTCTAAGGTCTTTAGTTTTTACTGGTGTTATGTTGTTCTTTGTGGTATTGTGTGTGTTCTTACCTTTTCTACTCATCTTTTCCTCTAATATGTGTGGTTGGGGCTGTCTGAGATTCTGTTGATTAATCTTCTTCTAGGTGCGAGTGATTCCAAACCTCAGAAGGTTGTTCCATGTGGTACAGTCAGTGCCACGGTTCTAGTTACTTCATTGGTTATTCCGTGTTCCTGGAGATAGCTCAGCACTCTTGGGCTTTGCTAGGCTCCCTTGGAGTTTGCTGTCTCAGGTCTACTGTGGCCTAGGCTACTGGTTTTGACCTGTTTCTGTAAATCCTGGTCTGGATCCACTCCTGCAGAAGTCCCTGGCTTGGAGTTGGTCCCGCAAAGGTCTCAGACTCCTGTCTACTGCCTTGGAGTTCCCAGGCTTGGGTGCACCCAGAACCTTAGAGGACCTGGCTCTGGCTTACTGCCTCAGAGGTCCCAGATTTATGTTTTAGGTTCCTGCCTTTTCCCTTTGACGTCCCAGACCAATGCCTGGACACACAGAGGCCCTGGCTCAGGCTTACTCTCTCTGAGGTCCCAGACTTATGCCTGGCTGTGCAAAGATCTCTGGTTCTTTCCTACTCCCTTGGAGATCACAGATTCATGCCTAGACTGGCATTGGTTTTGGGTCAGGCCTAGCTCCTCAGAGGTCCTAGACTCATGCCCAGGCCCACAGGGTTCCTGGCTTAGATATACTTCCTTGAAGGTCCCAGATTCACATGGGGACCCTCAGCGATCTTTGACTCTGGCTCACTTGCTCAGAGTTTACTCCCCAACCTGTTCCTGTGGAATGCACTGTCTCTGTTCTCCTCTGGACCAGGCCACTGGCTCAATCCTGGTCTGCCAGTGTCCCAGAAATGGATTGATTCCCAGCTCCTGATCCAATGGAGCTTGCTTTCTCAGGCCCACTCTGGTCTAGGTATCTGGTTCAGTCCCACTCCTGTGGAATTTGTTGCCTCTATCCTGCTCAGGCCCAATGTGGAGTTCATTGCCTCAGGCCTACTTTGACCTAAATTACTGGCTTTAACCTGTTTCTGTGATTATACAGCCTCATCCTATTTCCAGTTCTTTCTCTGCTTCATGCTTGTGATTGGGGATGTAAGCTCTCAGGTGTTGTGGAATATTTGTTTACACACTGTGATTGAGATGAATGTCCAATAGCTAGGCAGCTGAGAACAGGAGGGACAGAGGACCTGGCTCAGGATTACTCTCTCAGAAGTCCTAGACTCCATATAGTTTAATATTCTTTCTTTCTATGTTATTAAAATGACACGGGATGCTCTAGGATAGGACAGATTGCGGTTGATTGTTTCAACAGTTCAATATAGCCAACTCCTTCTACAGAATTGTGGTTGGAGAACATCAAAGTACTGGTTTGGGTGTCACAAGTTCCTTGCTATAAGCCTGTTCTGTGGCCTATACAAGAGCTTGCAGGATGTCCATGTGTGACAGAAAGAGAAAATAAGTAAGAGATTGGGGAAAATATATAATGCATTCCAAGCATAGGTAGAATGGCCAGAAAGTTAGATTCCACATGACACAAGTAACAATTAGATGAAACTGTTATANNTATATATATGTGTGTGTGTGTGTGTGTGTGTATGTATTTTAAAAGGAGAGGTACTTGCTTAACTACAAAATGTTTGTTTCTTAAGAAAGTTGATTTTCACTTGCAATTTGCCCAAAATATTTACTGACATTTGTTACCTAACCAGAGAATCCACAGACATTCCTTGATTATATAATTGGTTCATGATGAAAGTGTGTCTACTTTCAAACCTCCTGCCACTAGCATGAAACTTTAGTTAGCACTATTGTTCAAAGTGAACTGCTGCTGAAAATGTAGTTAAATATATTTCTGTAAAACATGCTGCTATTTATGTTGAAGATCATTTAACTGTAAGATTTCTCCTTGTAGCTGAGACAGGGAAACTAGAAAGTATACCCATGAAATCCCAGCAAGGAGGCTGCCTACCAGAACATGAACAGTCAGTTGAGATCACATTATAAGTGAGGAAAATCTCACAGGATTCTCCCCTTAGATCAATATCTATCAGTAGCTGAATTCTGGTGAGGAAGAACAACCAGGTTTCTCCAGGGATAAGTCCCCTGACTGGTTATCCAACCTCAAGTGCATAGTGCAACACCTGCTGTACGTGCTGTGTGTTATGCTATGGTTTGTGAGTCAGGTAAGGGGCTGGAGATTGAAACACACAAAGACACACAGAGATGGGTAAAACCAAAAATCCTCCCACCAAGAATGTCCATTTTGATGTGTTTCAGGGTAGCTTATATAGGGTCTCTTTGATTAATGGACACACTCTAACTCTCAGCTGCAAGTCCATGAGAAACTTGTTCCCTGCCACAAGGAACTCCTGAGGGTCACGTGCTCAGAGCAGCTGTAAAACAAGTTGTTTTATCAGAGCAGCTACAAGCAGAGGAAAACAAGTTGTTTACTCTGGCTGACAGGGTTCACAGGAAATTCATGGTCTGGTGTTCCACAGTCCCTAGCACAAGTATTTAATTCTAAATGGACTTAGTAAGCTGTGTGTGCAAATGTGTAAATATGTATGTATGTGTGTTTGTTTTTTGTGTGTATATCTGTTTAAATGAAACAATAACCATTAAAGAAAAAGTAGCCATGACTTTGAAAAGAGATGGAGAAAACAGGACATAGAAAGGGTTGAAGTGAAGAGAGGGATGTGGGTCAGATTCTAATCTTATTGTAGTTAACACCCCTTTGAGCAACTGAGATTTATTTTGTCACAGTTTCCAAAGCTGGAAGTCCAAATTGACAAGATGTACAGGAATTTATGCCATGGAAATTTCTCTTCTCAAGGGCCTACTTACTGTGATGCCATAAGTATATTTTCCTGACAGTAGTTATGCTAAGCTCTTGTTTAACAGAAAGCTATTTTAATCTCCTCTTCAGATATTTTGTCTGCAAAGCATTACACCCTGCAATACTGTACTTTAGAGCATGTCGATGCAGTTCCTAATATAAGAAGGAGAGAATTGTACAGTGTGAGAGATTTTAATTTATATCTGTCAAAAAATCATAGAAGAAACAATTGTCCAGAATAATGATTGGCCAAAAGAGAAATCTCAGGTTTGCAGTTATCAACAAATATGGGAATCTAGTGCTAGGTGATACGCTTCATGTCTGCCTGGAAAGGTAGACCTTATTCTGAACCTTTGAGTGGACAAATACCAAAGATGTGCTACATTGCCAAGTGCCCACTGGACAAGCTGTCATCTGACTATTCTTGTGGAAATCACATACTTGTTTTCATTTGATACAGACAAAAATAACTCATCTTCATGCTAGGTGCAATTAAGTTTTTCTTTTAAAATTCCCATTAACTTCTGCTCACACAGTATGTGGGCAATAGCTGTAAACATTTGGTATCACCAGGAGAATACGTTGTTAGTTTTATAGCAGGTTGTAGAACATTTTCTTCAAAGAGAAAACAAGTGGATTCCAATAATAACTCAGGACTGTTGTGGAAGTCCATAAGGCAAGTCCTAGAAGCTCTTTTTTTCCAGGTATTAAACACTTTTTATTACTCTAAGTCTCTCTGAAAACTCAGATAACAGGTAAAACTTTGAAGGGCACAGTGCTAGCCTCTGACAACACACTTACATAACATTGATCAAATTCAACAGTAGTATGTATTCCCACATCTTAATAATTTAATAAATCCATTAAAAAAGTAATATACTAAAAATTAAATGCAATAGCTATTTAAGTGTGAAACACCATGTTTTAACTACTAAATTAAGGCTATTGTTGTTAAAACATCTATAGTTCATAAAAGGAACTACTAACCTAAAAATAATTAGGGCAAGGCTAAAATTTAATATTAAAGTAACTTTCTTTTATATTACTGTCACAGTTGAACTTCCAAGGTTCAACAAATAATTTTACTAATTATTTGATAATAAGATTATGAACAATAGATGTGGTTTCTAAATATTAATGAGTCCCCAAATTTAGACTTTTTGTTCAAAATCGTTTGGACATTTTAGAAACAACATAGTTAATGGAAGCATCCATTCTTTGAACTTTTTCATTTCAGAGAACTGCAATCATTGAAAATAAAGCTTCTAAAACAAGACATTAAGGTTTGTTTATATTGAAGGAAGAAAGAAACTGAATATAATAAATGACAAAGTCTGCAATGAGATTCACGACTTTCTTCTGAAATTGCATGCTTATTTTAATTAGTTTCTTAACCTTTGGAAAAAAATCACTGGAAGAACCTTCCGCTTGCACTAGAAACATTCACATTGTGGAGTAGAATGGAATTAAATTCAGAAAGCTTGTGATTGTGGAACATTTTAGTTTGGCAAATATTCAAACTATTTTAAATATAGACAAGAGTTTTAATGAGCTCTTGGTATGGGAATAAAGAGTTATATAAAATATTAGGAACTACAGGAAAAAAGCAGTACCCAGAAAAATGTTTAGTTATTATAGTTCTATATTATAATAATAAAAATGAAAAAACAACTGGTAGTATTGATCAACTAGTTAACAGAAGTTCCTCTCTTACTAACATTTAAGGATGAGATTGTTTCCTCAAAGTATTAACTTCAAATATAAAGGAATCATTTAAAGTTTTTATAATTAATAATAAAATGTAACTTTCAGCAACATTTCAGCAAAATGAGATTTAAAGGGGCTTTTTACAAAAATATGGTCTTTAAAAATATTAGTAATGGGGAAGACCAAGAGAACATATTACTCAGTGATTAAAAACATTTTTGATAGGTAATACATTTTACAATGTTCCTATATTATTAATGGAAGGACAGGCAAATTATGACCATTAAGAGTCAATGTCTATTAAAATATGAAAATAGTATTGGCATTTTTCAGACTAGATGTAGAGCTGAATTGGAAACCAATAGCAGAATAAATTGATTATGTTAAATATGTGACATTTGAACACTGCTTATCATACTAGTGTGTGAATTTATAATTTATATTAAAAAATATTTCTGACCAAAAAGGTCATGAAAATATTGTGGATATATGATTAAAGAATGTATTTTTTCTCAGTGTGAAATATTCAAGAGTACATGCAAATACTGAAAAATAGCATGTTTATGAACAACTTGAATGGTTTATGTAGAACTGGAGCACAGAAGTAAGCCAATATTATAAAGAACAGATTAAATAGAAGTAATTGTGGTGATACATATGACCACAGACTAGATAATGTAGTACCAGAAGCCTTGGGAGCATGAGGAATATGAAAAGACCAATGACAACATGAAGCACAGTAGGTTCAGAAAGGAAAAGAAAAAAAAAAAGGATTGAATGTCCTACTTCTGCAAACATCAAAATAATGAAGGATTGCCGAGATTAATATATAATGATAAAACATAAATTTTACCAAAACTGATAGAATTAAAAATGTGATTCTTTTCCCAAGGGGACTGAAAATGTTAATTACATACATACTATTCCACAAAAGGGCACCAGACTGTTTAAAGAATCAAAGTTTGTAAATCTTTTAGAAATAACTACCATTTCTTCTACTTCTCTTGCTTCTGAGTCTGTAATAGCTAATATCTTTGGACTTTTTTATAAAATATGCATAAACCTTTAATCAAAATATGCAAAAATCTTGTATTATTTATTTAATTAATGAAACTGAATGATGTTGTTGGCTAAGAAACTAAATTCACATAATAAAATTGAGGCAGTATTATTTACAAATATCAAAATATTTCGATCATATAAGTTTGAAATATTTCTACAAAGTCAAAGACTAAATAACAGTTGAATATTACTTCATTCCATCCTTTCTGAGGTGAGATGTATAAGCTAAGTTGGCAGATGGACACATCCCTGCTTCAAGTACGATATATAGAAAGCCATATCAAATGGCTCACTCATCCAAATTTGGGCAAAGATTCTTTGGCAAGAGAAATACAATATTGTGAGTAATTTTGTTTTACATGCATTGGACACAAATCACAAAAAATTACTCCAATTTTCATCTTGAGTTTTTCCATAACACTATGAATTTCCAAAACTGTTTTAGTGAGGAACACTGTAAATTACAACAGTAACCCGGCTGGCAAAGCATGTGTGCTTGTATAACTATGGTTCAGCTATCTCGATAAGAGACCAACTATTCTCTGATTGGATTTAAGACC
Source organism: Alexandromys fortis (assembly GCF_014885135.2). Taxonomy (NCBI): domain Eukaryota; kingdom Metazoa; phylum Chordata; class Mammalia; order Rodentia; family Cricetidae; genus Alexandromys; species Alexandromys fortis. Next base: position 13,971,897 of record NW_026067911.1, on the reverse strand, counting down.
TCTCCAAAGAAGGGAACCCCTGCATGGTAGTGTAAATCTATTAAAAATCCTGTGCCAAAGGTGTCAGAGGGCCTATAGCGGAACTTAGTTCTTTCATTTATCTAAATAATCATAGCATAATGCTGCCTATTATACCTGCATGTTTATATTTTTAGGCCAGTACTACTCCGAGCCTTGCCATTTTTCTGATGAATGGAGGTGGATATAGATTCTTGCCTGCTCATTCTGCTGATAGTGAAAAAAAAAATCGACTATGCTTAGCCCTAAAAAATGCACTTACCATTTCACCTCTAAAGCTCAGGGAACAGTTGGGAAGAGGGAATCAAAGGAATGTAAGAACAGGAAGTAGACAGCTGAGTTGCAAAGGCCATTTTCTAGAAGGGAGAAGAGGATTGCAGTTATAATCTCAAACAAACTCTGACTGTGTGCGCTTTGTGCTCAAAAGGATGGTTCCTACAGTCCAGCAAACATGATGGTTGAGTAGGATTGCAGGAACTCCTACCATAAGGGATTGGATATTGACCTTGGCTTCTCATCAGTCCTCATTGTTCGCCATGATCAGAGAGTCCGGTTTTATCCCATGCTTTTTCAGAGAGGGAGGGGGAGAGGAGTGGGGGGAGGGGGAGAAGAGTGGGGAAAGGAAATGGGAGGCTGGGAGGAGGCGGAAACTTTTTTTTTCCTATTCTCAATTTAAAAAAAAAAAAAGAATAAGTGATTGGATATTGATCGTGGTAAATGGGACTAATTTTTTTCAGTTGGCCACCTGAGTCAGTCCAAAGATGGATTGAATTCATATCTAAGACTTAACCCAGGATCTTATAAACACTAGGTAAATGTCAAATACTAAATTATGTCACCACTCTTAAATTTATATTTTCAAACTCTCATGTTAATTCTCATGTAGACAAAGTTAGAACTAATTTGTTCACTCTTTGAAAGGTTCCATATGCTCTATATCTTACCAATGTACTAGTTTATCTACTATTTTAATATTAAGGACATTTTAATAATATTCATCAATGATTTGTTGATAAAGCTGTTTTGCTTTTAAACTACTGCATTCTTTGGCTATAAGAGACAAAATAAAACTGTGGCTCTCTAGGTAACAGGTATTAAATTTTCTTTTAAATTTATTTTTTTAACTTTGAGATTATAATATATTTGTAGCATATCCTCATTTCTTTTCTACCCCTCTACAGTCCCATATAGTCTATCTCTGTTCTATGTCAGATTTGTGGCCTTCGCCCACTTCCTTCCCTTACTACATACTAACATGTACATGTATACACATACATTTCAAAATATTACTTGCTCCTGCTATATAGCATTGCTCACATGAATGTTTTAGGACTGATTATTTGTTATTAGATAATCAAAATTTTATATACTGTGTGTAAAATGAAGTTTCAATATGCAACTCTGACTTATCTGGAACTTAGCGAGGTCCCTCTGCCTCTGCCACAAAAGTGTTCGAACAGCCATGTGACATTAGACTGAGTTCACAACTTCATAACTTATAGCTTTTAAAACACACTCTGGAAATACTTATTATGTTAATATGCATAGTTTACAGAGGTTTCAAAAACTTCTATTTTAGAGGTGTTTTTAGATTTATTTAATTAGCTACCTTTTTTTTAACCAAAGATATTTTAAGTCCATATGTCTACTTTACCTAAAAAATGTATTAACTTTCTTTAAGAAGATACCATTTCTGTAATTTAGCTATCAAACTGAAACTTGCTTTTTGTTTCTTTTTGCCTTTTCCCTTCATGAATTTTATAATTGAACTATGATTAATGATTCATAAGGCTTTTTTTTCTTGCTTTGTTTTTTTTTTTTTAAATCTTTGATGCAAATAGTTTTATACTTGTGCTGTTTTTTGGTGGGTACCTATTCACTTGAGTTTCAGGGACATCCATGGTTCTCAATTATTTGATGTGATTCTTTTGCTACCCAAGTCTCAAAGCGATCAGTTTGCTTCAGCTTTCTGTCCTCAGTTCTTCGGGGCACACACATTTTTGTAGAGATTCATTTTCACCTTCTTTCTCTCAAAGTTTGCTGCAAGCAGCTCAGTGTTCAGGCGTGACTCCAACCCCTAGCTTCACTGTTTGAATTTAATAACTGTTAAATGCTCCTTGTTTCCATTTCTTGCTTCAGGAGCTTTTTCTTTCTTTTTCTTACTGTGAGTTTGTGTGCACACTGTAAAATATTTTGAGCTATTTTATCCATTATTACATTGTTTCTGAAATCAGGGATGAAATCTGAAACTCAGATATAAGCTAGAAAACTAAATGGATGTTTTGTAGTAAAGGTTATAAAGATTAATTAAATGATAGCTAGCTATCATGAAGCTGACTTATAGTTGACACATATTACTCAACAGACAGTGAAGAAAATCCAAAAAATATCAACAGTAAGTATTTGATACATGTTCATTTTTAGGATATCAGGGGAACATATTTTAAAAATATTTAAAAAATATTTTAAAAAAATATTAGCAACATATTTTAAAGAAAAATGAATCTTCAGAGGAATCCATTTTTGAACTGACTTGTTAGAAAGTATATTGCAACCATGGAGATATAAGTGGCAACAATAGCAAAAATAGATGTCTATTTTATATAGAAATGGAGGTAAAATTGAAATTATTCTATTTGTTAAAATCATTGATCTAATAACAGCATTACCTTTACTCATGTTATCATTTATAAAACTTGGAGTATGTGACATATATTAATGACATGAGTAAGGCTTAAGCTACCCATTAGCATATAGAATATAGCATCGTGTCTTACTCATTAAGGATTCTTGGTTACATTTGCAGTATATTAATATTAATTTCAAAACAAATCCATCATACATATTTACTAAGACTTAAATGTTAATGGATTAGTTAGAAGACATTCCTTTTTCAATGAATAAAACTTAGCATGTTTACTTACATATTTCCTTTCCTTCTATGCTAACATTCAGCAATTGATTGAAGATATAGATATACATACTTACAGATTTATATATAGATCAAGATGAACATACATTTAAATCAATGTGATTATGCAAATGCATATTATTACTCATTAAACATATATTAAGATAGACACATTATTCCACCCCATGTGCATATGAAGCCACATTTGTGTTTAGACTGCTAAACGACAAGAAGCTCTGCTATTAATCCATTTCATTCTTGAATGAATCTTGGGTTAGCCTACTTCATTTTCCTCCTCTTAACAGATGGCAATGATTACTAACTTCCTCAGTCCTTTTGTTTCAGAAAAGCACAAAAAATGTGGCTATGTCATTAAGAAAATGCAAATAAGAAAACCGCTGTTGTGATGCGTAAGCTGTTCTGATTAATTTTAATAAATATTGATTATGTAATGATATAAATTTATTAGGGTATGTGATTCTGGCTCAGGCTAATCTTATATAAAAGTCATATATGTTTTTCTGGGTCTGGGTTACCTTACTCAGGATGATTTTTTTATAGTTTCATACATTTGTTTGAAAATTTCATGATGTAACTTTTTTTTTTCAGAGCTGGATAATCCTCCATTAACTATACACTTATATGTACCACATTTTTTTATCCATTCTTTTGTTGAGGGACATCCAGGTTGTATCTATTTCCTGATTATTATTAATGGAGAAGCAAAGAACATATATGAGCAACTGTCCTTGTATGACGAAGCATCCCTGTGTATAGAACAAAATGTAGTATAGCTGGATCTTGAGATTAATTGATTCACATTTCCTATGGAATTGTCACACTGATTTATCTAATATTTTACAAGTTTGCATTCTCACCAAAAGGGATCATTGTCTCCCCTACTCAACATCCTTGCCAGCCTGACCTTTCACTTTTTTAAAATTGATCTTTTATTTTGACATGTGTAAGTGAAATCTCAAAGTAGTTCTGATATGTATTTTCCTGATGGTAAAGATGGTGAACATTTCTTTGTATCTACGATTTTGAGTTTCTTTTTCTTTTCTTTTCTTTTTTTTTTTTTTTTTTTGAGTTCTCTGTTTAGATCTGTGCCACATTTAAATTGGGAAATATTTTTTCTTGATATTTAGTTCTTTATGTTCTTTATATATTTTGGGTACTAGCCTTCTATTGGATGTGTAATTGGTGAAAATCTATTCCCATTCTGTAGAGTGCCCCTTTGTTCTAATGAATGTCTTTTGACCTGTGCAGAAGTTTCTGTTTCATGATGTTCTCTTTACTAAATTTTGCTCTTAGTCTCTCTGCTATGGTGTTCTCATCAGAAAGTCTTGTACCATTTAGTTCAAGGCTATTTTCTACTTTATCCTTTATTGAGTTTAGTGTATCTGATCTAATGTTGAGGTGCTTCATTAATTTGGAGTTGAGCTTGGTGCGGGCTTATAGTATATATCTGTTTGAATTCTCATACATACTTCCATCCAGTTATATCAACACCATTTCTTGAAGATACTGTCTTTGATTGAGTGTGTATTTCTTGATTCTTATAAAACATCTTGCAGCCGGGCGATGGTGGCGCACGCCTTTAATCCCAGCACTCGGGAGGCAGAGGCAGGTGGATCTCTGTGCGTTCGAGGCCAGCCTGGTCTACAAGAGCTAGTTCCAGAACAGGAACCAAAAAAGCTACAGAGAAACCCTGTCTCAAAAATCAAAAACAAACAAACAAACAAACAAAAATAAATCTTGTGGCCATAGTCTACAGGTGCTTACAGTTATATTTGGGACTTCAGTTCAGTTCCATTAATCAGTGTGCCTTTTTTTTTGTCAACAGCATGCAATTTTTATTACTATATTCCTGACTCTAAAATTTGAAATCAGGAATACTACCCCTTGGAATTGTTTTATTTTCTAGTATTGTTTTAGTTATCATGAGTGCTTTGAGTTTCAGTATAAAGTTGAAAATTGTCTCTTCAAGATCTGTGAAGCATCTTGTTAGAATTTGGTTGAGGATTGCACTCACTGAATCAGTATATTACTCCTTGTAGGATGGCATTGTGTAATGTACCACATTTTCTTTATCCATTCTTCTGTTGAAGGTCATCTAGGTTGTTTCATGTTCTGACCATTATGAATAAAGCTGCTTAGAACACAGATAAGCAAGTGTCCTTGTGATATATGTCCAAGAGTCTTAATGCTAGGTCTAGAGGTAGATTTATTCCAAATTTTCCAAGAAACTGCCATACTGATTAGTGGCTGTACAAGCTTTCACTCCAACCAACAAATGGAGTATTGTCCCCCTTACCCCATATTCTCTCAAACATAGGCAGTCATTCTTGTTTTAGATCTTACCCATTGCAACAGGTGTAAGATAGTGTCTCATAAGTCTTAGGACTGGAGGGGGAAGAGGTGAGTGGGGGACTGAGAGGAGGGGAGGGAAGTGGAAATTTTGAATTGTATTATTTATAAAGCAATAAAAATAAAAAAGATAGTATCTAGAGTAATTTTGATTTGCATTTCCATTAAGCTGATGACTAAGGATGTTGAGCAACTCCTTAAACATCTTTTATGGTGTTTAAGATTTGAGATTTTTCTACTGAGAGATCTCTGTTTAGATCTGTAACCCATTTTTAATTGGATTATTAGGTATCTTGATGCCTAGTGTCTTGAGATCTTTGTATATTTTCGAGATTAGCCCTCTCTCAGATGTGGGGTTGGTGGAGAACTTTTCCCATTTATTAGGCTTCCATTTTGTCTTACTTACCATGTCCTTTGCGTTATAAAAGGTTTTCAGTTTCAGGAGGTCCCATTTATTGATTGCTGCTTTCAGTGTCTGTGCTACTGGTGGTGTATTTAGGAAGTGGTCTCCTATGCCAATGCTTTCAAGGCTCCTTCTCATTTTGTCTTCTATCAGGTTCAGTGTACTTGGGTTGATGTTGAGGTCTTTAATCCACTTAGACTTGAGTTTTGTGCATGGAAGTAGATACAGATCCATAGGAATTCTTCTACATGTTAACACCCAATTAGGCCAGCACCAATTGTTGAAGATGCTTTCATTTTTTCCATTGTATAGTTGTTCTTCTTTGTCAAAAAAAAAAAAAAAAAGATTTGTGTGTATAGATTGATTTCAGGGTCTTCAGTTCAATTCAAATGATCTATTGTATGTTTTTATGCCAGTACTAAGCTCTTTTTATTATTATAGCTTTAGATTACAGCTTGAAGTCAGGGGTGGTGATTCTCCAGAAGTTCCTTTATTTTTCAGGATTATTTTAACTATATAGATTTTTTTATTGTTTGTTTGTTTTTCCACATGAATTCGACTACTGTTCTTTCGAGGTTTGTGAAGAATTGTGTGGGCATTTTGATGGGTATTGCATTGAATCTGTATGGAGTAGAAGGTTCATTCCTGTTTACATATTCATTCTGTTATTTAACCTATGTCTTTTCATAGACAGATTGAGTCCATTGATATGAAGGCATATTAAGGACCAGTTATTGTTAATTCCTGCTTTTTTTTTTTTTGGTTTTGTTGGTGGTGATGGTAATAAGTGTATGTTTCTCTTTGGAATATGCTGGTGTGGGAATATCTATTGCCTGTCTTTTACTGGATGCAGCTAATGTTTGGGAGTTGGAGTTTTCCTTCTAGTACTTTCTGTAAGGCTGGATTTATAGATAGGCATTGTTTAATTAAGGTTTGGTCATGAAATATCATACTTTCTCTGTCTGTGGTTATTGAAAGTTTTGTTTGGTATTGTAATATGGCTGGCATCTGTGGTCTCTTAGTGTCTGCCTAATGTCTGTCCAGGTCCTTTGATTTTTAAGAGTTTCCATTGAGAAGTCAGGTGTAATTCTTAATGGTCTGCCGTTGTTACTTGGCCTTTTCTTTCTTTGCAGCTCTTAATATTCCTTCTATATTTTGTATGTTTAGTGTTTTAATTATTAGGTGCTGAAGGAACTATCTTTTTTCTTTTTTGGTTCAGTCTATAGCGTGTTTCGTAAGCTTCTTGTATCTTCATGGGCATTTCCTTCTTTATGTTGAGAAAGTTTTCTTCTACTATTTTGTTGAATATGTTTCTTGTACATTTCTATCCCTATTATTCTTAGGTTTGGTCTTTTCTTGGTGTCTCAGACTTTTTGCACATTTTGTGTTATGATTGTGTTGACTTTAATATTTTATTTAGCTAATATGTCTATTTCCTCTACCATACCTTCATTACCAGAGATTCTTTCTTTCATCTCTTGCATTTTCTTGGTTATGCTTGTATTTGTAGTTCCTGCCCATTTACTCAAATTTTTATTTCTAAAATTTCTTTGGTTTGTTTTTTCTTTATTGTTTACATTTCAGTTTTTAAGTCTTGAAATGTAAAATAACTTGTTTTATCTACTGAATAGTTGAACTTGGAGAGTTCAGATTAACATATGAAATTCATTCTCTATACCCCAAATTGTGCTTCTCATTGTTTCCAAGGTTGGTGGAGTCCTGTCTTTAAATTATTTCCTTTACATTATTCTCGACAATTAATGGAAGTTCCCTGTTTTACTGGTTTCACAGTAGACATCTGCCAGATTTCATATTAGGAAAGAAGAATATAGAAAAAAAATGGACCTGGAAGCAGGGAGCATCTCTTCATGTTACGGCTTTACAACCTACTGCAGAATACTGAAAAATGCATATTTGATTACCTTAGGGAATTTAACATTCATTATTCAATAAGTAATTAATTTATTTGAAAGCCAGATCATGTTATATTTGTAACTGGATTTTTGAAATGTCGATGGTCAAGAAGAGTGGAAATGAAAGCTTGTATTTTTACCAACTAAAATAAATATAGTTAATAAAGTATTTTAGATTTTAAAACATGACTAAGAACACATTGACAATATGTGTTTGCTGACAATGTGATCACAAGAAGCAAAATGAACTATGTTTCAATGGCAGGCACTGAGGGATCTTTGATACAGTATTATCATTTATTTTTACATTTAGATAATAAGTTATGGATAAAGAAAAGGAATATAGTGATATAAAGAAATAGTAGGCATAAATTTGATGATAGTATTCTTGGCAGATATTTTTAAGCAGATTTTAAAATGATCAGGAAAAAAAGAAACAAAACAACTAAAGGGGAGTTTATTTGATTATCTCATTTCCACCTAAATTATGTTTAGTAAAGAATATGACACACTGCTGATTATCTACCCAAGGGCAGACAAATTTCACCCTGTTACTCAGACAAAATTTGGGTTATTTTCTGTGTTCCTTTCTTTGTTTACCTTAGTGTTTTGAAAATTTTTAAAACTATATAGATGTCACCGACCTGAAAAGCTCGAGGTAGCTCAAACTGATCTTGAATTCACACTATTGTGACCTTCTTTCCAATTCTGGTATTGGAGGCATGTTCCACAACAACCAATATTAATCATCTGATACTACCTAGCTTAAAGTCATAACTAATTTTTGACAAACCAGTATTCTTAGTATGACATAAGTATACACATTATAAACATTCATTAAAATAATTACCAGAATAAAATACAAACAAAACAATAACTAAATGAATGGACTGTAGGTTAAATTGTATATACATAAGAATGGAATGTACCATGACATTAGACTTAATAGCTATAATTTCTTCCTGATTTGCATATAAGGAATTCTATACATACAATGTCTTGGATCATGAGAAATCAAAATAAAAGGGATTCATTATGTGCATGGAAGAGAAAGTGCATCTCGATGAATGCAAGAAATGATTGGGTTATTTTATTAGAGCAAAGTATTTAGTTGGCCTTTCACATTCTTGTAATATATAAATATATGACAACTATCAATTCATGTGTGTTGAGTACTTAGGTTACTTGTTGTGTTTTTGTTCATACCTCTAACTTGACTTTTATGTGTATTTTGTAACCATAATTACTAAAATCTTATTATTTATGTGGCAGTTGAGTTTGCAGATGAAGTTACAATTCCCTTTTCCCCTTGAAATAAAACAGTGACAAATATATTTTCAAAGCTAAACCTAGTCTTTACTTCTCAGCCAGCAACTTCATTGTATAACAGAGAACTACAGAAAAATACAACCAAACAAAGTGCAAAGCTGTGGAATGCAGTCCCAGTGGTTATATCTACGAAACACATTGTGCATTTTAATGCTCAGGAAATGTTATAAAAGAGAAAATTTAAGAGATTTTAAGAGCCAGAGGATAGTTTGCTGAAAGATGATATCTCCTACTAATATCAGAAGCTCTACCCAAATAGCCTAACCAACATCAACATCTAATCTCATATTTGAACAAGAACATTACCAGTGAAAATGCCAAGCATCACAGGGAAACATCAAACCTACCAGAGAACTCCAGGCAGCTGAGAAAAGCTGGGAGAAGGGGACGTAGTCTTCTCCAGAAAACAGTTCACCAACTGATTGTCATGCACTGAACAGTAAGTCCTGAAAACATTCATACAAGAAAATTTATATAGACTGAAGAGGTTGTACTTACATGTATACACACACACACGCACACACACACACACACACACACACATATAACACATAGTGAAAAAAGAGACCATGAAATTGAAAGAGAGCAGGCAGGTGCATATAAGAGGCTTAGAGAGAAAAATGCTTCAATAAAATTATAATCTCGAAATGAATTATGAATAAGTATATGTGGTACATAAATAAGCAAATGTCATATGGGTCACAATAAAATGACACATAGTTTAAGAAACAAGACTTCATCTTATATCCAGTAGCTAACTCAGTATCAGATTATTTGAGCTGTTTAGTATTTTGTGTCATGTTAGACTTACAATGTATAATTTATTTTATTAAAAAATATATGTGCAGCTGCCCTGCTGTATGCTAGGACCAGTGCTCAACATCAGTTTTAAGCTCTCACACTAAGGCTACCCGCCCAGAGCAGTGAGCCTCAAGGTCCTCAGTTAAGAGAGCCCGGCACCCTCAGCCTGGGCTCCAGGGGCTCCTGTGCTCTCCTGGATCCTGCACTGCCTGCCCCGTCCTCCCTTCTGTCCCTGGATCACTGGGCTACCAGGCGGCCCTGTTTAGGTGCTGAAGAGTTCCATCTGGACGGGTGAGTGTGTGCTATCCAGGGGCGATAGTCCCGGAAGAGAGCACAAACCCCCCTCCC
>NW_026067911.1:13910909-13955858 GCF_014885135.2 Alexandromys fortis | reverse complement strand
ATGGGGAGTGGAGTGGGGGGAGGGGGAGAAGAATGGGAGGAGGGGGGGAGGGAGACTGGGAGGGAAATGGGAGGGGGGGAGGAGGCGGAAATTTTTTTTCAATAAAAAATTATATTAAAAAAATATATGTGCATATACAATTATATTTCGATTTTATTAATTTAATGTAGTTAATTCAAACTTGCATCATTTGTGTGGATTATAATATATTTACTTGTTTATAGATAGAAACAATAATCAAACTAGAAATTACTCCCTGAATCCTTTTGATATTTTCTGAGATTATTTATGCATTTGAACTTCATGAGAAAGTAGAAACAAATAAACCCTGAGACTAATTGGCCATAATGTTGTACAACGTACTTCATGATAACGTAGCAAGTTGACTAGCAGTTTCATAAAATTTAAAAATATTATCCTACAATTTTAATCAAACATTTCCACTTAAATATTTATATGCAAATAAACACTACATGAAATATTAATTGTTATATTGAAGCACCAAGGCTTCAAAATTGTCTCCATCAAAGTAAATAAGTTCTTATTTTGTATATTATATTTTTAAGTTTTGGTTAGCAATCAGGTTTACAGTAAGTATGTTTTCAAAAATTCTTCATTATTTTTAGTTCAATTATTTACTGAGAAATTTTTTGAAAGGCATAAAATCATGTATCATATTTTTTGTTGGTAATATTAAGAGAAAAATAGGTGAACATATTTGACTCTACAGATCTAAGACTTCACATTTGAGCTTCAATATATGAAGAGATCTTAATGAGTGTGATCTGAGGGAGAAGATAAAATTGAAGAAAAAGTAGGCCTCCCATTTTCTACATGCCTGGAATGTTATAACAATGAGAACCCGAAGGTAAATTGAAAGAAGCTAAGATAGAATTTGAGTGTCTTTGCTGTCACTGTAGTACAATTGATCTGAAATTCTATCCAAACTCTTTTTTGATTTTATCCAACTTGGCTGGACATTTCTAAGTCAGGAATTTTATTTTTGTGTCAACAATTCTGTTTCTCTCATTCCCACTTATTGTTTCTTCTAGTACTACAGTGACAGAAGTAGTAATGTCTAATGTAAAGTTGGAACTTTAGCATTAGAGGGGACATGATTACCTAAAATCCCACTAAAGATCTAAGAAAGAAAGAAAGAAAGAAAGAAAGAAAGAAAGAAAGAAAGAAAGAAAGAAAGAAAGAGTAGTGCATGTCTCTTTATGGTCTCTCCTGAGAGATCCTCTGATTTCCTACAGCAACCTGCAGCTGAGAGGAAAATTAGATTGACTCCTCTGGAGTAATTCAGCACTACCTGTAAAGCAGTTCAGTTCTCCTCAATACGGAATGCCATAATGCGCATTAACCAAACCGTGGGCCTATGAGGGTCAGGCGATGGCTTTCCTTCTATTATTTTGTCATCACTGAGTATACATATCTTGTTCAAGAGGGCATGGTTATAACTGAAAGGCTCAGGAGCAGACAATCTCTCCATAGCACTTCCCTATGGAGTGAGGCATGATAATGGTGAGGCTTAGCAAACGTAGTGAACAGACACTGAGACAAAGTAGCTGGAGGCTACACATAAAATAGAATTATTTTGCATTCCAAACTATATTAAGGATCAACTCTCAAGTTAAGCTTTGATTTTTTGTCATTTTTATTGTGGTAAATGATCACAGATTCTAGCAGTCATCATGCAGGAATTGTTCTAGCAACTATAATGCTCTTCCCCTCCCTCTCCATAGCCAGAAAAACATCAAAAGCATTGTTGTTCCCTAAACCAATGGGACGATAAATCTCTCTTGGTAGGCATAGAACCAGGTTTCTGGGACCTAACTTATATTCACAGAAGGTAAAGAATCACCAGGGCATGATTGTGCCGCGTGGTGTACTTTAGATGGTGTCCTGTATACAGCCGAGAAACAGCTCACCTGAGCCAGAATGAGAGCCATATTTCACCCCGACTGGATACGGAATCCTGGCAACCGTAGGCCTAGCTGTGTCAAGATTCTCTTGCCAGAAAGAAAAGAAGTTGCTGCATTGTAATTTTTCTTCCTCCCAGAGAGATTCAGAATGGTTTCTGGTCTCTGGATGCTGATAGGAACACACGATGTACTTAGTTATAGTGCGCTGACACACTTATTAAGTGCCTTGTCAAACTGCCAGTTCGGAGTCAGATGAAGAGGCAAGAGGGCTTTCCAGCTGGCTCAAGCTAGAAATTCTCAAGGACCACTTCTTGCCTTCTCCTTATTAGTCACTGAATGTGATGATTCCTCAACTGCCGCTCTAATCAGGATGATTGATGAAGACTATTGAAGGCTTAGTGGGCGACTCACAGCTCAAGCTGCTTAAGTTTGGGAGAAGAGTTTGATACTTCAATTTGCCATAAATAACTATTAGCTTGTTGTTGAACCAGGATAAAGATAGAACACACGAGACCATGCAGTGAGAGCAGAAACTTCTATTCACCCAGGAATGATACCAACAATTGACTCAAAGAAAGCATTACACTCAACTGTAGCTTGCTAAGTACTTTCTTGCAGCTGGTGCAGTATATAGAATTCTAATTGAAAAGACTTTCACTTCCCATATACTTATTGTTGCCACCTCCCTGTCAGCCGCCAGTTATATTCTCCTCTTTGGTAGTCATTAAAAAAAAAAAAAGGAAAAAGAAAACTTTTGATTCAGAAGTACTGTCAACTCAACATGAATTCAAAGAGAAATGGGAAATAATATCTTTACATAACAAAAATAATTAAGACTTACCTTCGGTGATTAGAGATTACTAACAGTACAAATAGGTGGTGGTTCTTTAGAGGAAGCCAATGGTTTATTTACATGATGAGAGCAGGAACATTTAATTTCGAGGCTTATTCTAATAATCCTAGCAAGACAAGGGAAAGGACTATAGAAGACCTCAGTGATTAGGCTCAGGAGTTAAAGTCTTAAGGAATAATGTAAATGTTTGTCAGACAGTTTTAATGCCAGGATAAAACTGGGACTCTGGTTAGTATCTCTCAGATCACTTATGGAACACCCATCAAAACTTATTGGATACAGACATAGGATGGTCATAGTGGTCAGGTTAAAACAGACTCAACACTTTTGATTGTATAACTATGAGACTTGTAGAATTATGCCAATGTCAAGGGCTCCATGTTTAAACTGCAAAGATATTGCAATACAGAGAATTGTAGGACAGTATGCACTCTCCCCTCCCCATTTTTAAAATACACTGTTTCTACTTTGGAATTTAGGGACCTGTAGTTCTTTCTGACTGCTATAAACAATTGGTTTGATATTGCTGGTTCTTTCCTGCCGCTATCTCGGTGCCCTTGTGTCTGTGCTCTGTGCTCTGTGCGCTGGCACCCAGTTACCGAGCTTCGGGCAAGGGGGCTGGAGGTTAAAATACACAGACACATATAGACAGAGAGACAGCGACACGGGCCATCCTTGAATTCCCCAAGAATGCCCCCTTTATTGTGTTCGGGGGCAGATTATATAGAGATAGCCACGCCCCGGCCAAACCCACCAGAAACCACTCTCCTGCCATCAGGAACTCCTGAAGGTCTCGTGCTCAGAGCAGCTGTAGGCACTCAGATCAGGGGATTACAAGAAATTCAGGATCTGGGGTCTCACTGCTCCCAACACTTTCCTATCTAGTCTGTTGTTGTTACCATACTTTCAATAAGTTTACTAAACTATTTGCCATTTAGTTTTCACAGAAATTTATTGTGTTCAGGAGTTTTGTTTGTTTGAAAAAATTAAGAAGACTGTTACTGATACAGGATCTGGGGCACTAAAAAAAATATCTTATTTGTGGAAGTAGAAGAACAAACTTCTGAGGAACTGATTGTCCTGAGATTCAGGGTAGAAATTTGAAAGTTTTATATTGTGTGTATTATTATTATTATTTGTTTTCGTATTGGGAGCAACTAGAATCCTTGATTTTCTATAATGAAAATATCACTAAATGCCTCTGTATCCTATGTTGACCTGATGAAGTGCTCAGAAAGGGCAAAAGAAAAATTACATAAAATAAGTCTTTAAAAAAACAACAGTCTTGCCGGGCGGTGGTGGCACAGGCCTTTAATCCCAGCACTCGGGAGGCAGAGGTAGGCAGATCTCTGAGTTAGAGGCCAGCCTGGTCTAGAAGAGCTAGTTCCAGGACAGAAACCAAAAAAGCTATGGAGAAACCCTGTCTCGGGGAAAAAANCTTGAGAATACTGAAGAAGACAAGAGTTATTTAGTTGACCAATTTTTTTTTCTTAATTTAGTAATCAGCTATCATAAATAACTAGCTAAATGTACAGGTAGAGATATTTTAACTGTGTAGTTCCTTTTACTCAGTTCAAATTCATTATATTTAAACTGGTTAATAAAATATGTAATTGTATAGAATTACATAGTTGCATATAATGTTTTCATATATGTTTATTTAAGTTATATATATGTATATATATTCAAGAATTTATATTTCATTTTGAAATAAAATTTCTCACATGTATAAAATATATTTTGACTATGTTCAGTTCTGTTTTAGACCTCCAACTCCACTTGAACTGCTTTCTACTCTTTTACAACTTTTTTTTTTAATAGCTCAATCCACACCTGGTGCATGAGCTAGGATTTTGCAGCCCATTTCCTATGGTCCTTACTCAGCCTTGATGCAGTGTGGAGGAGCTTAGTCCTGCCTCAAGTTAATGTTCCGGGCTTTGAGGACTCCTCATGGGAGGCCTTATGCTTTGGGAGGAGCAGAGAAGTGGGCTATGGGAAGGAAAATGTGTTAGGAGGAGGGGCGAGGGAAGAACTGGTGTTGGAAAGCAAAATGAATAAGAAAAAAAAAATAACTTAGAGAGAAATAAATAAAATTAAATATTATAAATAAATAAATAAATAAAATAGCATAACAACATATATTCAGTGACTTTGGTGAACTTATTTTTGGGGGGAGCAGAAGATGAACCACATTTTACCAGGAGAGAACACAAACCAGTGAGAAAATGTTTTGCAGTAATATATGCTTTGAAATATAATTATGGACAATTATCTGTTACATGTTTTAGATATTTAAAATTTTCGTATTGAGATATGGAATTATTCCATTAAACTGCAACTGTCTTTGGGGATGGTGAATACTTATCAGAAGTGATACTATGAGATTTCGGGGCTGTATGTCACAAAGGATCTAGGGTGATGACTCAGTGGGTAAAACAGTTGCTGTGCAAGGGAGAATGCTTGAAATTAGATCTCTAGAGCATGAACATATTGGGTGGCTATCACTGATCTCCTGAGATTTCAGAAGATTAGAAGTAGACACAAGAAATCAGCCATGAATTTCATGTGACAAAAATACAAACAACCTGCTACTTCTACAAAAGCTCTACCTTTGGAAAGCATAATTTCTGAAAGTAGAATATTATGAATACGTATGCCTATTTCCTGTACTTCTAATGCAGTTTTAATAACACTGGTAACTGTAAGATTAAAATCAAAAGCAGTTGCCTTTTCTACTTAATAAGAATGTCATAACCTCTTTTCTTCTTTTATTACTAAGGTTTATCTTTCATAATCATGTTCAATCCTATGGGTACAGAATAAAGGATTTGAAGCAGCCAGCACAGGGAAAGTTCATTACGGGAGGGAAAAGATCGCCAGTATTGGAAAAGTAATCTAATATTAGATTACCATCTTGCATTTTAATTTAAATTGACTAAGTAGACAAATAGGTCTAAGGACCTGCAAATACCTTTAATATTTGAGAAGGAAATAATTTGAAGTTAAATCATGTCATCTTTTTGTTCAAAATTTAATGATAAAATTCTCTTTTATAGTACAAGTTTAGCTCTAACTAGTGAGCAGATAAATGTTACTCAGTTTCTTATGAGGTTTGAATATGCTAACAATGTTTTTCTTTTGCTTCTTGTGAACATTTTAAGGAACTACTAGAAAAAAGACCTTTTTTTTTTACTATTTTTAATGTACAAAATAAAAACAAATATAGGGACTACAGCTGGATTACTGAATATAAAAATTAAAAGTCATTATAATTACTAAGTGCGGTATATGATGGAGCAAAGATGCACCATACAAAGTGAATTCTAGACAAAAATACATGCTATTGTGTGTCATACACAAAAAGTTATCTTAACTTTTTTTTTCTTTCTTACTAAGCATGTTCCTAAGCAAAGGTGATGTTTTGATCCAAGATCAAATATTCAGTAGCCTTGGGTTATTTCAGTTTTCAACACCAAGCGTGAACATTTCTTTGTTTTGTAGGTTGTAAGTGCAGTTTGGAAGCTGTTGATTATCACCATGGTATTCATGCCACCATTGCATACTTTGGATTCTCATGACATCCTCACTATTTTTGTGGTTCATGCATATCAAAACTCATAGAGTCCAAACCATATACATGAACTACAGGCAAAAAAGGCATAATGGGAGTAGAGAGATCTTTACCAGGGAACAGCATTTCAACTGATTACTCAACAGAAGTTATGAACCCTGAAAATGTACATACAAATCATATTGAACAGAATGACTATGCTATATTTATTTATTTAGGAATATTGTATGTTTACACTTATGCATACTTGTAATTAACCAAAATTAATGGCAAAAAAGGCTATGAATTTGAAAGAGAGATTAGAGGATTTGAAGGAAAAATGGGGAGTGATGTAATTATATTGTAATCTCAGAAAAATAAAAAATTATGAATTATGCATTACAACTTTTATAACTAATGTTATAGTTAAATTCATTAAAATTCCAAGTTCATAACACCATTCTATTTACAAAATTAAATAAATAATTGCATTTCATAAACCAAATACACATTGTAAACTCGGAATGAATAAAGCAAGCAAAATAATAAAGGTGTTGAAAATGTCCTCTCTGTTGATTTTCTCTTCCTATGAATATTTTAATGTTAAAATTAATGTCTCATAATGTCTTTAATGGAAATCAGCTAAAATTTTTTGTAAAGACAGTAACTCTGTAGTAAAATATTAACATCTTTGTATTAGCATTGTAACAGCAGACAAAAGTACAACACATCATTCAATATAACTAAAATAATGAGTTACAGGAAATAGAATCATTCAATGCAAATAATCTCTGGAGTAATGTAAAAGCATTATATGTGTGTGTATGTGTATAAGTATGTATCCATAAGCACTAGGCATATAAATTATCAAATCACCAAGACTCTCAAAGAGTTTTCTAGACCAGTATATATTAATCAAGAATAAGCCGAAAATTTTCTTCCCTCATCACTTTTCAGTTTATCTGTAGGTAGATACCTAAGATCTTGGCAGTCATTGTATCCATAAGTCCTTTATATTATTCTTGTAAAAGGAATACTTAGAAATCCATTTATCCTGTGACCTTTAATAATTATCTATTTCTTGAATTAATTATTTATTGCATTGGAATTCAAGATTCCCTGAGAAATAAAACATTTATTTGTGTACTGAATGGCATGCAAACATTAACCTTTAACTATATCCATCTATTCTGATCCCTCTGTTGGCACCATGACAGAATTTATTAAAGAAAGTTCAGGACCTCATGTTTAAATCTTATGAATTAAGAAGTCCTAATGTTGTGAAAGTAACTTCCAGTCTCCATGCTTTCTGGTAATAGCCATGGTATTTATAGAGGCTACTGTCGTACATGGTCTTCTGACCTATTAATCAAAAAAATATATAATCATAGTGGTTTTGATTTCCATTTAAATGACAGAGCTACAGCTCTAATAAATTTCAATGTTTGCTTTAAGGAAGGATTTGAAAAGTATATTTAGAAATGATTCAATTTTTTCAATTCATCTCAGGGGCTGGTGCTACAGGGAAATGTTCATGCTCCAGTTTAAAGTTGCTATGGTTTCTCCTCAAACCATGTTGAATTTTTCATAATGGACACCCACATGAATATAATCGAATTTATTTCCCAGATTACTATGTATAAAAATTTGGAAGCCACTAAAAATGATAACTGAAACTATCACAGATACATGAAAATCCTTGGTCTTTCAAGGAGCTCTATCCTAATGAAACTATCATTAGTTGGGTGTATCCCAAGTGAAAATGCACTTAGCATATTCAACTGGCATTATATACGAGCCTAGAAAACCTTAAAAGAGCTCAGGACAATTGCAATTCTTCAGTTGAGTATAATTACTCAATACCTTGTTTGCTTGAATTTTACCACCATTATAAATATGTAAGAAATTCAGTTGTCAAAGGGAACGATTTATCTGGGATTGGGACTTTGTGAGTTTCAGTCCATGTTTTTCTGGTTTCATCACTTCTTGTTTGATGTAAAATTGGACATAGAAACTATGTCAGCATGTGGCTAAAAGGATTATTCATTTCAGGATGGGCACACAGCAAAGAAGGACACAAAGAGAAGGTCTAGGACAAGATCTGGGTCTAGAGGTAGTCTCCCAATAAACTCCTTCCCTCTCAACAAGAACCATTTTCTGAAGTTTCCAGAATTTCCTAATTAAAGCAACGCCGGCTAGGGACCAAGACATCAGGACATGAGCATAGAGACTCTTTCATAATCAAGCCATAAATAAAAACAATCTAGGTCCTAAAGAATTATTGACTGCATCATACATACAATCAGATTAACCTTTAGTGGATATGAAATATAATCTCAAACAAATTAATTTAGAGAAACTTTTGGCAGTACAGGGTCACGTAACAAATCAATTGAGAGAAAGGCAATATTCAATGGAAAAAAGAAATTTGAAAAGAAAATTAAAATACTGAATAAGAGCAAGGTAAAAAGACTAGTGTATTAGATAGGAGATTGTGAGTCATATGGCCCACATCAAAACAAGCATAGACGTTTCAGTTTTTAGCAAGCAGTAAGATAATGTACTGAGGGTCATTGTTTTCCAGTGTGTGCTACCTCACAGGAGTCTAATAACATTAATCTCACTAACATCTGCCCCCTACTCATTTAAGACATCCAATTTTTAATATTATTTTTAATTTATTATCTTATTTGTGGCCTTTGGTACTTGACAGCTATGACTAAAATTAAATTACAGTCTTACCTTTTGAAAAGTTCAATACACGTACTGGTTATTAACTGTTAACTAAACCTCAGAATGCTGTTGCTGCTTGTCTAAAGCACAAACTTTAGATGCATCCAGTGTCTTGTGGTGAAAAATGATGGCTTGCAGAAGTAAGTTTCTTCACAATGGTATTGCTTTTTATCACTCCTTGGAATTCTAGCTCTTTTTGCACACAGTTAATTTCAAGAGCATTTTAACAAAATATAAAAATATGGAAGATATCTGATAAAGACAAATATATCAGATCAAAACTTTGAATCAAGTAATGAACTTACTTGGATTATGTACTAATGGTAGACTCAGTTTACAGGCTGGTAGTATTTGCCAGTCCACATATAGGATTTGGTCCATGATTTTTTGTTGTATCCATAAAAACTGGAAAATGTCAATGACTATGACGTGTAAATAGGCCATTAAATTTACTAAAGGAGTTAATTGAAAATAATAATTATTTCAGAAACATTTGATGAGTCTTTAGCATCAACATTTAATAGAACATAGGATGTAACAAGAATCATGTGTGCTCTCACTCTTTCTCTCTATATATATTTATATGTAAAAACTTGTATGTTTTAATATTTTTAATAATTATTCAAAGTAGATATGTAGACGGCATAATAACCAGGCTAGCTTAATATGAAACAGCAAATTTTAATGAAGGAATAGCTTACAACACCAGGGATCCAGCGATGAGCTTGAGATACAAAAAAATAGAGCAAAGGGGCTCATGCTGCCAGATTTATATGTAAGCATTAGCCCGAGGCGAACACGCCCCCATTGGGCGGAGTTTCCCCTACATAGATATCTTACTAAGTTTTCAAAAACACATTCACATGCTAATCTTATATAACTTTTCCATGTCACAGTTTATCTTTTAAATTTCTGATTCTAATTCCAATAATTTCATAATTCATATTTCAATTGTGTTTTATTTACAATATTTCTCTAAGTTCTCTCTCTTTTGGACATTTAAGCACATGCACTTTTAAGCCTGCTACATGTTTATTTAACACATAGTACATTAAATTCAGAATACTAATATATGTGCATTTCCCAACACATCATAAGCTTCATGAAAGAATGGAATATATGATGCAAACATATTTAAAATTCTATGCCTGTTAATATGTACTTTTTATGTATTACAGATTTTAAAGTAGCTGAAAGATAAATTTTATTGATTTTATTGAACTATATATTTTTCTCTGTTTCTCATCCTTCCTCTCCACTCCCTTTCAACCCTCCCAGAAAGATAATTATCATATGTACTCACTCATGTGTGGCTTTTAAACATAAATCAAAGAAAACCAGCCTACAAATCACAATCCCAGAGACCATAGACAATGATGAGGACCCTAAGAGAGACATACATGTATCTAATCTACCTGGAAAGTAGGAAAAGGCAAGATTTACCTAGGCCTGAAAGACAATTGGTGGATAACATTGGCTCCTTACTGCTTAAGACATGAGCCCTGAGTCAAGATAGTATTCCAAATATAAGCAAATACTGTGTTGAGAAATAAAGGGACATTGGGTTTCAACTAGTTGTTTTTAACTTCACTGCAGGCATAATAATTGCCCATGATAAAATGACTGAAACTCAAACAACATTTACTCCATTTTAATATCAAGAAATTAAGTGAGAAGTCATATTCAGATTGTGGGTCACAACTGGCTGTCCAAAATCCGTTGCCACCAATGACTTACAGAGTGGAATGATAATCTAAACCAGTAATAAGACTTTAAATCAGGAAACATCTCCATCAATGATTGATCACACTTGTGTATTGGCCCTGATTTTCAGCAAGCAACCACCATGCTGCATGCTATGCTTTATTTGCATAGTCTATGTAGTCAAGGTTTATCATATATTATAATACAACTCACCGTAGTGAAAATGTACAATTATCACAATCCGAATACAAATAAATTTGCAAGTGTAAGGGAAAATATAACTACTCTTCTGACCTGTGATATATTTCAATTTACTTTTTAATTTGCATAACTTCATCTACTGTTAAATATTCTTTTCCTTTGAAATCTTGTTTTATTTTTTTAAATGTGTTCATGTTGTTAAAATAGAATCCATAATGAACACTTTCTGTAAACTTTCTCCAAACAATGAAGGCCCCTATCTGCACTGTCATGGAACCTTTTTCTCCAAAGTAAACTTTTTGGTTACCCTTTAGTCTGTATCCTAAATCTGTATACCCCTAACATTTTCAAAGGTGGCATAAAATATTTCTAATAATTTTATATAACAGACAAGTCAAAAGACATGAGGTTAATTTGAAATTGTTAATAAAAGATATTACAGAACACGGTTTTCTCTATATTCTGAAGCTTGACCTCATAACATTTTGTTCTTTTTGTAAACCCGGTTCTATCATTTTTAATATTTCATGCGTTGCTTTTGAGTTGTGTGTTTTATAGAAGCCTATTGAGCTTGAATTGAATTTGCCTCCAAAATTTTACTATATAGAAAATTACCGTCTTCCATTCTAGGCGACACAGATGATCAATTGTCCTTTTATAAAAAGGACAATTGGGGATTGAACTTTCCTTCCTCAGTCCCAGAGCTCCTGCCTCCAACCAGGCCGTTACATCAAACAAAAATCTCTCATTATGATGAATGGATAAAGCCTGGCTGTCCCTGACTGGGAAGCTCTCAATGGAGTGTAAATAGCTGCGGCTTTTTTCTTTTCCAGAAGAAATATAATTTCTCCACAGGAGAGCAACGGGACAGGGCACTGTTGGACAGCAGCAGTAGCTTTGCCCCTAATTTGTCCCAGACTGTGCTGCCTGTCACGGCAGGCCCAGGCTCAGGAAAAGCTAGACGAATTCTGATCATTTCTATGCCATGTAGCAGGAACTCTCGTCCCCTTCTCCACCACACAAATGAGCTTCCTAATCTGCCTAATTAATTTTTCACCAACCTTTTTGGGGAGCTGTAATCAAAGGGAAATAAGCAGAAATTATTTTAGAACACATTTTCTAGAAGCTACCATTGTACTCGTTTGGAATTCCCAATTTTATCGATACTATATTTTAAACTTAGTTTTCAATTACCATATCTAGCTGCTACTATAATTGACGAGGCAGCATACATGTATTAAAATCATTATAAACCATCAGCATTACCTATTTCAAGATACACAATTTTTCGTATTAAAAACTCAAACAAAATGGATTGATTTTAAACTTTTATATAGTTTGATATGGTGTGAAATCTATAATAAATCAAAAAGAGCTGCATGCAGAGACAGACTTATGCTAATGGGGTCAACATGATGGCTTAAAAAGAAGAGGCAATTTTATAGAGGCTCGAGATACTGAGCCCAATTTCCACAACCTAGAAAGTGGCAAAAAGGGATAGATTTCAGAATGAGAATAGTCCTCTGACCTCCATAGGACATGTAGAACCATGCACTCAATGCGTAAAAATACACACACACACACACACACACACACACACACACACACACACACGGCAAGAGAAACAGTAATAAGTAAAATTTATAACAAGCAGTAAAATTAAGAAATATGATGTTATTATTTTATTGTCAGAACCATGAACCTATCCAATTTAATTCTAAAATTATCAAGAATATAATATAAAATTAAAATAATTTGAAAAAAGATTTTTTTCATACATGTAGTTAAATCATTAGCACCTAAAATAGACCTATAAAAAGTCTGGCAATTACTTGTGAGTACAAACTTTTCCAGACTCCTATAATTTGACAAATCTTTAAGATGAAATGTTAATTATCCATATGACAGCACTTTATTCTAAACAGATGTGGGAGCTGATAACTTATTTTTTTTTACATGAAAGCATTGTAATTCCTTCTAAATCAGACCTTTCTATTATCACGTAATAACTATTCTTAGCAGTATTTCACAATGATATTTACAAAGCACAGCCTGAGCCCCAGCTCCAAATATATATCTCTGTCAGCAGTGACAGCAAATATAACTCTTTGGATAAAGCAGGTGAGTGGGGCCCTGCTATCTTAGCAGAGTGAAGAGGCAATGACCTACTTTCCGTTTCCATTCTGCCTACCCGCGGTATTAAATCAAATGGAGCACATTAAAACCATCGTGAAAGGCAGACAATAGTTTCCCTCTGATTGCCTGCCTCAGCCTGGTAGCGCTGTGAAAGTTGCAAAAGTCATTTGTATCAACTCATTACCATGTCGCCTCATTTCATGCCCCTGCTGGAGAAGTGGCAACAAGCCCTGTGTTGGCGTATTCCACATTGCCACCATTGGAACACATCCTATTAACACCCAGCTGTCGAAGATTACCCCCAGACAGTGACTGAGATGTAGAAGGGGCAACTTGCTACCGATTCAGGACACCTTCCTTAGACGGTTCCAGCATTTCTTCTGCAACGGCGAAATCAAGCTAATTTTAAAAAGAGTTCAGCACTTATGAATTTTTCTCTTCATGTAGGACACCGCACAGCTCCCACTAGAGCACACTTCTTATGCTATGAAACAAGGTAAGGATGCTATGACTTCTTAAACAGGCGCAAACAATTAAGTTTAATGTTGCAACCATAGTTTACCACCTGTATGAATTCTCAGAGCACTTTCTGAAAATTTAGAAATGGAAGTGAATTGATGGTTACATTATTTCTTCTTTTTAAAAATATAATATCAAGAAAAAAATCGTCCCCCTCCCAAATCACTAGAGCATCAATGTGTCTAAGATATATATCAGTATTCTAACAGGTGAAGAAAGAAGAAAAATTGCAGAAGTGTATTTGTGTGGTACCACCAGCCTGCATCTAAGAACTCCTAAAGAGCAAAACAACCAGCACTCTTTGTGATCTACCTTCTGGGTAGGCAGTTTATTGCAAATAGACCCACGGGTTTACCTTGTATTTTTAAATCAGAGCATTTATCTTATTGTGTTAATGAGTAAGAATCCTACGATTTATCCCATTTTCTACACAGCAGCTTTGTATCCATTTAGCAGGATGGAGAGGGAAAAATTAAAGCAAACTGTGTAAGTAATTAGGCTCGTTGTCAAGTTTACTCTAGGCTAAGTCACAAAGTAATTAATACATAAATAACAAATGCTTAATTTGTACAGTATGATGGGCAACAAAAGTACAGTGAGCCTCATACAATGTATGATTTTCATTGTGGATCTCTGTTAAAATAACAGAATATTGCATATAATTCATTTTTAATAAGTGAAAATACTAGGTGTGTGTGGTTGTCAGAGATATATAAAAGGAAAAAGTTAGAAATTTAGTTGATTTCCTTAATTTCTAAAACCACCAACAAAGGTTAATATCCAATAGAAATTATTTCACAGAGAAATATTATTTGAGACATTTGTAGGGACTTGTTAAAAGAAAGGAGTATTACTCAGCCTTTAAAAAAAATGAAATCAAGAATTTTAGAGGTAAATGGATGGAACTTAAAAAAAATCCAGAATGAGGTTTCCAAGACCCAGAGAGACAAATATGACATGTATTCTTCTATGTGTCAATATTAACTGTTAAACTAATGGTCACCAAGATGCAATCCATATAACCACAGAGGTTAGATATAGTGGATACAGATAAAACTTCCTAAGAAAAGGAAGTTGAATGGATTAATGGCATGGGTGGGAACCAGGAAGAACAAGTGGAGATGAGGAGGAAGAATAAAGGGAGATTATGGAAAGAGGCAGTTAAAATAAAAGTCCTTTAAAGAGTAGTATAAAAATATAATACTGTAGAACTGTTCATATATATAATTTATATTTAAAGTATATTTTATATGTTTATACTTNTATGAGCAATCTAAATAAAATTGTCAAATAAAGTGGCAGACAGAGCCCCAACTAGACATCTTTTGTAACGAAATGAATTTTTTGCTACCAGAATTGGGTTATAAATTATTGAGATGTTGGCCAAAGGGGTCCCATGCATTCTCCTAACAACCAAGGTTGTTGCCAAGACTATAGGTTGCTCCCAAATAACTGACAATAAGGCCCTATTGCTGCATACAACACCCATGCAATTCGTTGAACGTGGAAATTTCAAGCTGATGCCTACATAGTGCCTGAACCCTTGTGTTCTAGTATTTTTGTTACAGGAAGGTACTCTGCATTCTAACTAAAGAAAAATGTAAATCAACCAAACCAAAAGCCCTTTGACCTACACTGGTGTCTTGTGTGGGATATACATATGCTAGCCTAATGGTGGCACAAAGATTGTAGGAGTAACCAATATCTGATTTGACTTAAGGCCAACTTCATGAGATGGAACCCATACCCAACACTGCTTGGGTGAACAAGAACCAGGGACCAGAAAGCCCATGGGCTCAGGATAGACTCAAATACTACTGTTTTACAAAACTAACAAACAGAAGCACAGAGCAATGTTATGACTTCTAATGATATTCTGCTCTATTTATGGATTAGTTCATTCCTTACCCATAATCAAAAATGCTCTCTGCTGTCACCTATGGGAACACATACAGAAATTCCCAACTAGACATTATGAAAAGAGTCTGATACCTTTGAAAAATCAGACCTAAAAGGCATGACTTTATCAAATCCCTATCCTCAGATCGCAGAGAACCCTGTTTGAAGAAGAGAAAGAAAAATTGTACGAGCCAGTGGAGATGGAGCACATCAAGAAAGCAAGGCCTTCAAAATCATTAGGATCAAGCTCATGCGAACTCACAAAGACAGGGACAAGAAACAGTGGGTCTGCATGGACCTGTAGCAGATCCTCTGTGTATCAATAG
Source organism: Alexandromys fortis (assembly GCF_014885135.2). Taxonomy (NCBI): domain Eukaryota; kingdom Metazoa; phylum Chordata; class Mammalia; order Rodentia; family Cricetidae; genus Alexandromys; species Alexandromys fortis. The sequence continues at coordinate 13,940,012 of NW_026067911.1, read as the reverse complement.
TGGCTTGTTTTGTTTAGAGATTTATGTAATTCCTGAGTGTATGAACATAGAGCTCTGATTACTGTCCCTTTTCTTGTGCTCTTTTGGTTTTGTTTGTTTTTGCTTTACTTTTTTTCTTTCTATTGAAAATAGGTATTTTTTTTCACATAATAAATCCTGATTATGATTTGTTTCTTTTCCATCAACCCCTCCAAGTTTCTGTCACACCTGTTACATCCAGACATCCAGAACTACTCCCTTTCTTCTCTTATTAGACAACAAATAGGCTTCAAAAGGATACTAATAAAATCAATTATAACAAAATAATACCGAGGTAAAACATCAGTATTGGACAAAACAATAGAACTATACTCAATATCTCCTAACATCTGATAAAAACATTTCCCAATGCCATTTGTGCTCGGTGATTATTTGGGAGGAAATATGTACTTTCAACTTTAGTAATTCTATTTCTACAGTGACTTTTACTAAGTGTTTGTAAATTGGCTCATTTTGAACAACACATAAAAAAAAAAACCTCTGATCTTGTTTTCTTTCTTTATTTTTAAAACTACTACAAAATTGCAATTTTGGTCATCAATGTAAAAACTACACCTCTCAACCCAAAGAGAATAGAGTGTTTTTCTGGACACAAGTATGTTCAATTATGGCTCAGTAACACGGATTTAGGTCACCCTAAAACATGCTCTGGTGTGGAAAGCAACATTATGAGGTTTTAATAATAGAACAAAGAGTGTCCGAAACCAAAATAGTTTTAAAATACATTAGTGGGATTTTTAGGTAAGTGGCTTAAGCAACATGGGGGCACTTATGTTATAAGTGCCATTTGATGTCATTTTACAGTGCTCTTCGGTTTGGGGTTGTTTGGTAAGTTGGCATCTGTGCATTCCAGACGATTTACCTAGTGGTCACAGACATGTGAGTTTAGGAACAGAAGAGGGCAATGTATGACCATTAGGAAGGTTAAATATGTTCCAAGATAATTGTGCTCAGTACTTGAAATTTTCTATCTCCAAGCAGTGATATCCTAATCAGTTGATCAGCCTCACAGAAGGTTCAGTGCAAACTGCAGCTCTTTTCCAGAATTTTTGTTTTGTTCTGCACAGTCATAATCTCTTTTTTCCCACACATGATGAAAAGAGAAATATATATTAATCACAATCTGATGAGTGTGTCAAGAAGAAGCATGATGGGGTCATATGATTTAAGTAGAGCTTGGCCATCTTAACACAGATTTACTGACACTGGATTGTCTGATAGTGTGAATGCTGTATCTATATCCTAAGGACTTCAAGACTTCAATATATACATGGCATTAACTAAAGGTTTTCTCATGCATGCATTCTGTCATAAATATTACAAACAAGTTTAATGAGAATTCGCATAGCTGCAAAGCTTTGGAAAGGGCAATTTTCAAACTGCATTCTACAATTCATATCCTCGAGTACTTGCAGAAATGGAAGCCAAATAGCTATATGTCAACATTTATGATCTGAGAGTTTAAAAGTTATCTCTAGCCAGATATACACAGAGTTGTGTGAAAACAAAGGGTACAGGGGATTCAAAAGGATGGGGATTATGGCCAGTGAGATGGTTCAGTAGGTGAATCTGTTCACGGCCAAAACCCATGAATTGAGATCCATCCAGTGAACACATACTGTAGTATGCACGGGATGTCTGCTGACCTCAAATATATTTATGTAACAAATGTTATCATTCTGCACACAAACACACAAACTAATTAATTAAAAAAAAAACACAATGCAAAAAAAATTATCAACTTCATATGGAAAAACAAGAAACTCAGGATAGCCAAAACAATCCTGTACAATAAAGGAATTGCCAGAGGCATTACCATCCCTGACATCAAACTCTATTACAGAGCTACAATAATGAAAACAGCTTGGTATTGGCTTAAAAACAGAGACATTTACCAATCAAATCGAAGACCTGGATATTACTTCACACACCTAGGAACACCTGATTTTTGACAAAGAAACAAAAAAGATACAAAGAAAAAAGAAAGCATCTTCAACAAATGGTGCTGCCATAACTGGACGACAACCTGTAAAAGATTCAAAATAGATCCATATCTGTCACCATGCACAAAACCTAAGTCCAAATGCATTAAAGACCTCAATATAAATCTGACCACACTGAACCTAATAGAGGAGAAAGTGGGAAGTAGTCTTCAATTCATGGGCACAAGAGATCACTTCCTAAATACAACCCCAGTAACACAGACAATAAGATCATCAATAAATAAATGGGACCTCCTGAAACTGAGATACTTCTGTAAAACAAAGGACGTAGTCAATAAGACAAAAAGGCAGCCTACTGAATAGGAAAAAAAAAATCTTTACCAACCTCACATCAGACAAAGGACTGAACTCCAAAATATATAAAGAACTCAAGAAATTAGACATTAAAAGTCTACACAAAAAATAAAAAGTGGTGTACTGAATTAAACATAATTCTCATCAGACGTTCAAATGGCCAAAAGATACTCAAGGCCATGTTCTTCTTCCTTAGCTATCAGAGAAATGCAAATCAAAACAACTTTTAGAAACCATGTTACACCTGTCAGAATGGATAAGATCAAAAACACTAATGATAGCTTATGCTGGAGAAGTTGTGGAGTAAGGGGAACACTCATCCATTGCTGGTGGGAATGCAAACTTGTGCTACCACTTTGGATATCAGTGTGGCGGTTTCTCAGAAAACTGGTAATCAACCTACATCAGGATTCAGCAATTCCACTCTTGGGAATATATCCAAAAGATGTTCAATCATACTCCAAGAACATTTGTTCAACTATGCTCATAGCAGCATTATTTGTAACAGCCAGAACCTGTAAACAACCTAGATGCCCCTCAACTGAAGAATGGATAAAGAAAGTGTGGCACATCAACACATTAGAGTACTACTCAGCTTTACAAAACAATGACATCTTGAATTTTGCATGCAAATGGACAGAATTAAAAAAAAACATTATGCTGAGTGAGGTAACCCAGACCTGCCCCCCCCAAAAAAAAAAAACAAATATGGTATGCTTTCTGAAAGTATGGAGAGATTTTTTTATATTAAGTGTTTCAAGGTTATAAATATCCATGACAAAGCTGTCAATGTTTGCAGACCAGAAAGCATGGATAGGTCTGAAATTCAGACAAGAGATAGAGTTGCTGTGTGCTATATGAAAAAGGAAAGGGGAAAGGGAACGTAGATAGAGACACTTGTACTTCATAACAAACCCTTCAATATACTTTATAAAAATGATTTCAATTTATCCAAATTTCTCCAAAACAAGGAATAGACTTATAAGTTATGGAAGAGTAAAAAGGAAAGTACCTAGTTACTTTAAGATTAGGAAAAGAGGGAAGGCTTATTTCAGTTAAAAAGCATGTTAAGAAATTATGTGAGTCCTGAAGACAATGGGCACATCTGTTTGACTCAAAGCACTTTATTAATAGTAAACTGAGCTTCATAATGGTAAACTGGTGCTTAGGCTAGCAAGATGCTCAGCAGGAAAAAGCACGCATGCTACTAGCCTGAGTTCAGTTTCTGTGGCCCACAAACAGATGAAAAGAAAGATCCGGCTTCACAAATCTCACCTCCATACACATTTTCTCTCTCTCTCTCTCTCTCTCTCTCTCTCTCTCTCTCTCTCTCTCTCTCTCTCTCTCTCTCTCTCTCTTTCTTACACACACACACAGAGGTGGGAGAGATCATAAATTCCCTACATTCACATACATTGAGAATAGTAAGTAAATTAGTTCAACATCAATATATGACTAAATTGGAGCACTCTCAACATTGTAAAACAACATATCTTGTATATATCTTCTTCCTTGAACACCTCGAATTGTGAAATCTTATCAACCATCAATAGCTGTATAGTTAGCAGTAAGCAAAAACTATTCAAAGCTATTTGTGTCATAGCTACATCTCAGAAACAGAATGAAAATTCACTCTGTCGGATTTCTATGTACTTTAATAAGTATGGATAGTTTGGTGAACAAAAGAGTTGTTACAGAAGTATCTCTGGTTGTAGCACAGCACCATGTTTTACAGATACAAGATAATATACATATTTACTCTAACTGGGAAAGACAATCATTAAAAATGCAAGTGCAGAAATTTGGAGTGCAGTTTTCAATTTGGACAGGCAATACTGCACAACTTATCCACAGGTTAGCATTCCTCATTCTTGAGCCTGATGGAGACCTGAGACATCAGCAAAAGCACTTAGAGGGAACCAAGTTCTCGAAAGCATTCCCTGGTGAAATAGCAGGCAAGTGGAGATATTTCTAATTTTCAGTTAGGTGCTAAGCTATGCGAAGGTTTCCCTTCATGAAACTATTTATTTATACCTTATTGAATAGCCTTGGTAACTAGTTAGTTAGGAAATATTTCAAATATCATATGTATATTGATATTACATAATTGAACCACAGGTATTGATTAGAGAATTTAAAATGCGTTTGTAATGACTATAATGAAAAACTCTATGGCTATTTTTTGATGATTTTCTTTAGTATCCGAGTTTTAATTTAAATATAAATGTGTAGATATACATATTTATATACATATATACATATACATGTATATGCATATGTGTGTGTATGTATTGTGTATGCAACTTTTAAGAGTTAGTTCTCTCCACCCCATAGAAACGAGGGATCAAACCCAGGTCTTCAGACTTGGAGAGAAGTGCCTTGGCCTGCTGATCAATCCCACTGACCTTGTTTTGCTTTGCTTTGCGTGATTTGCTGCATAATAAAACCTAGCTATATGCCAAAGTGAGAGTGAATGTGGGAGTTAAGTGTGAGAAAAAAAGTTCATATATTAGAACAGCTCAATGGTGTGAAGAAAAAGAAGGAAAGCATTTCCTCAAGCGATACAGACACCAGCATAAGGCAGGCGTGAATTCTAAATGAGCAGCATGTGCATTTGCTCGTGTTATAATTAGCTTATACCACGTAGATAAGTATGTCTTCATAAACTGGCATTTTAAACCTAGAACTTTAATGAATAGCCATCATAATTAATTTTAAGGGAATTTATTACTGATAGGTCATAGTTTCTATTGGTAAAATTTTGCCTTGAGCAGATATGCTCTAGGGAGCTATGGTTTGCCATCCCATTAAACTATATTCACAAGCAAATTTAAGTTAATATTTAATTATGTATTTTCTATAGCTGTTAAGCAAAGATATAATGAACATACTATTTAGAATAATATCTGCTTCATATTCTAAATTGCTTCTATGTTGTACGAAAAAGCCTTGAGAAATTATATTCATGATTTAACCAGTACTCTTTCTTAATCAGGAAACACACAGCAATGCACTGAAGGAAGGTTATAATTTCTGAAACATTCTTCTAAGATCCAGAATAATTACAAAATGGTCCATTGTTGAACTTGATCAGAGTCTCATGCTCTACGCTCTGGAAATATTTCTAGAGAGTTGTTATGCAATCTCTATGAGCTACCTTTTATATCTCAGTTCCTCTACATGCTAGCTGTGCAACTTTGGCCGCATTGTTTAATATCTACTCTTCTAAATTCCATTCTTTCCAAACAAAAAAGAACTACTAACTTGGCTTATAACTTATAGACATTTAATTGTATTTTTAGAAAATATAATTTAAAAATTGAGCAAGATACATGTAAACGTTGGAGTGAGAGACTATATCAGAAATGCCTTATATTTGTGTTTGCCATTGTCTATTAGTCATTATGAAATCTCATTAGTGAGGTGACTCCACTATCATTTCAAGACTATAAAGTGAGGCCATGGCTTACAGGATAAAAATGAGAGCTGCATGCCATTCCCAACCCTCCCTAAGTTATCGGTGCCTTCCTTCTACAGCCAGTCATTCACACGTCTTTAAAGTATCCTTCTTAATTACAATCACTTTTCTTCCCTTTTCAGATCAAGTTAAAATCCTTTACAGTTGTGCAAAATATAGTGATTTTAAAGAAGCTACATTCTGCAAACGGGACTTAGTCCTTAGCTCTAGACCTTTCTTTTGTAAATGAAAGTTACTGAGTCCATTATATGATGTTAAAATGTCAAAATCAACCAAAGTCCGAATGGTGAGTATTTAAGAATTAAGATTACATAAACTTTAAAATGTCACCTTTATCTGGAACCCAAGTATATCTACTTTTCTAGGCTAGCACTGACTTCTGGTACACGGTTGGAAAGAAGTCAATGACACATATTCCCCTTCTGTAATACTGTGAACGCAGATAAAAATAAATCATCGGTACATTCTTTGCTACTGTTCTGCATTACTTTTAAATAGATAACTGGGTCAGTGCCATTTATAAGCTGTTACTTCTGCATTAGGCTTCAAAGATGCAGTTTTTAATGTCTCCTGTTTCACACACATCTTGTCCAATTTCTGCTGCAAACATTTTCACCCAAGAAAGTGGCTCAAGTCTTTTGAAAGCCACTTTAGTCACCAAATAGGAAGCAATAATATTGAGTAACCATCTTAGGAAATATTTGTATAATGTAGTTCATGAATGTTCCATCACAAACAGTAGTAAGTAAAGTGCATCATATGCTGTTAAACAGTATAATCTCAAAAAATCTTGAAGCAGTAAACAAGGCCAAGGATTTTTATTACAAAGAATTAATACACTTTTCTTTTTCTGTCATCAGAGTCAAATTCCCTGCACAAATGCTTGTAAGGACAGACCAAAAAGCAGGAGATCCAGGCATCCTGTTAAGATAGACAGAAGTGGAGAGACTCACAGAGAAGTGTCTTACACGACCAACTGCACCATCAAGAACATTGATGCATCTGACATTCTATTTGGAGAAATGCAAAGCTATTTCAAATGAAAAAAAAATCACTAATAAAAAGGCTTCCAACATCCAGCAATGTTACAACTATTATTCACATATTATTTATATTATATAAATATTATCTGCAGCAGGAGAGCTAATGCATGTTTATATAAAATTATTATAAAGTATAACATGCTATAGAAAGAAAAATTCATTTAAAACAACCATTGAAGAAGATACTGCTTGTATCCTCTCTAGCTAACATTAAGGGAACCTGGGTCTTGTTGCTGAACCTGTAGGTAGTTAAGTCAAGTCTGCAGTTGTAACTGCTGTAGCCAGAATCTTGGGTCTTAGTTGTATTTCTCCTCTAGCTGCACAGCAACATTTGGAGTATCAAATGATAAATTGATTGCAATCTCTGCTTTTCTTGTACCACTTTTTTTTTTTTAAATGTGACTTGTTCTTGAAAAAGAATCTATGTATATACCCTAACCTATCCTCAACTTAATTCTAAAGGAAATAAGTTTACTTAGGGTAATGAAAATAATATACAGAATAAGAACTCTGGAATGAAAGTTATACAAAAGAGTATTCTTTGGGTTATTTTAACAGATTTTTTTTCTAAAACAAATAAACGATTTGCCTTTAAAACTTTTTCAGCATAGATGGGGCATAATATACTTAGTTGATTCAAACAACTCAGTGGACTGTCTTCTCTGTAACAAATGTGAAATACAGAACCAAATCCAATTAACACTCAGTCATATTCCCTTTAACTCAGTAGTAAAGTATAGAGGAAAGAAGAAGAAATTCAGCAAGAATGGTTTTCAATCTCAGCCCAATTTGTGTGGCCTCCATACACCTCATAAGCTCTGCTCCTAGCTGAGCAAATGATCTAATATTAATATCTGTCATACAGAAAGGCAATCTTGTCTTTTAACGATGCCCTTTCTAGCTCCAGAGTTCAATTCTTCCTTCACACATTAAGACAGTGTCAAAAAATTATAATGACTAATGCAAGGTTGAATTTTAGCACTCCTTGTTAAATCTGAGTTTCCAAGCATGTAGTTTCAATCTCATTTTATTGCAACACCCTTTCAGTCACAGAGGGACAAAAAATGTATCCAGGTTTTAGTAGTTTAAAAATTAAAGTTATCTGATATTCTCCCAGGGAACACACATTCAATTATATAAAACCTTATTCTTAGTATATTACATCAGGTTCTTATTAAAAATATTCAGGCATGCCATTTAGTTTGAATGATATTTAGTAAAATTAACTTTGCTATTTGACAATAAAAAAGATTTCTCTCTGATGCCTGCTTGAGAAAGGAATATGAAGACATTGTCTTGAGGACTAAAGAATTGTCCCTTCCTCATGGCTAGGAGCCTTGAGAACAGCCAAGGTATGTAGACTATGATTAAGAAGTTTCTTGGAAGAACAAAATCTATCTTTTATAATGTATAAGTTACTTTGCTGTGAGGTCTGTCATGCTCTTTTCTTCTTCTGTTAGTGAAATTAATTTTCGGAGGAATTTTCATTGAATTAGAGAGATTTTCAGATGGCACTAACCTTAGAAATTGCCTCACCTCTCCTCAAGTCCAACCTTGTAATTTTGCAGTTGTAATTGAAATGATTAAGTAGAATTTGAAATGAGGTGGAATGAAATTTGAATTGAGTGGAATTGAAATGTTCTTCAGGAAGGGAGGACAGAGTTTAAATCCCCCGTCTATCCTTAATGCTGCCTTTTGCACGTAGCATATATTGGACCCCACATACTGTGCTCAAGTAATGTAAACTAAGGTATGTTTTAGATTTTGGAAAAAATGGAGGCTATATTGGCAATGTTAATAGTCATGAGAAGAGCATACACACAAGACTCCCACGACCTCAAGATTGAAAAATATCCCAATATGAAGAAGGAGGGTTGGCATGGGAACCCACTCCCTTGTTGAGGGGTCATGGGAAACAGCTGTTGTAAGATGGAAGGCCAGATTACTTTAAGGGTGTGACCTTGGATCTTTCCAAAGCTCCAGGGGAAAGTCTTGTGCCCAAAGATATCTAAAAATAGCTATTTATTGATGATGTAATGTGTCCTCATGAGTATAACTTCACAACTCTCATTTTAAAAATAAACAGGAATCCCAGATGTGTTATCAATCCTGAGTTATATATCTCAAATAATACTTTTTAGTTTTTGTATTAAAATGATTTGTCATTAGAAATTTTATTTAAATTTATAATTTTTTAATTGGGTGTATAATTATGCTTCTGTGTAATGCATAGGACACCAAATGCCTGAAAGAGGCCAGGAACATTAGATGTTTGTACAGATGAAGTTCAGGTGGTTGTGAGTTGCCCTTTGTGGGTGAGAAGACCTGAAGATGGGTCTCCTAAAAAGTAGCATATACACTCTTAAACACTGAGCCATCTCTCCAGTCCTAACATTCCATTATGGTTCATCCTGATAATATGTCATCAAATATACAGGCTGTTATATATGTTATATATAATATAGCTATTACCAATGTATGACAAAGCTGTTTAGCACACATAGCACAACTTTACACAATGATTTTAAATAAAATTTTCTACATTCCTGTGTATAGTCTCTATGTGATCACAAATGCTTTATTCTGCTAAGAATGTCCTCCATCATCTCTTCTGGTATGTTAAATTATTGTTAACTTTCAAAATGAAAAAAACAAAAACAAAAATATCATGACTCATAAGCATACCCATGACTGACATTCTCTGAGTAATAAGTAAATCTCAATTTCTTCTTCTTTCCTATTTAGTATTTGTAGACAGAATCAGGATACTTTATTATTGAAGCTCTGACTCAGGATTAAAGCTATGGTTGTGACATTTTTGAGGTCTTCTGTGACTGCCTACGCTACTAAGCTTTGATTCTCATTTTATTAGGAAGATCAGATCAAGGAACAAATAAGAAAAATTATCGGTGATTAACAAACTCATGAATACATCAGTGTTCTGCAAGTTATCAGGTTGTTATAGCAACACCCATTCAAGAGATCTACTACTACAGGATAAAAACAGCAGATGAGGCTAGCTTAGCTACTGAAAATCTGCAGACAATTACATTCTATTCTATTTTATGATTCTCAGGAGAAGATTTTTTGAAGAAAAAAGTACTTAGTTTATAAACTTAGAAATGTGTGAATGCCCTTATTAGTATGTACCTGGTAATGTTAAAATGAGAGTTTTGTTGCACTTTTAACCTTAGTAAATGTGTTAAGATACTTTATGCGCTTACATCCTCTCTGGAGAAATTGTAAGAGGTTGTTATTTCTGTTTTTAAAAATCAAACATCGATTTCCAAGAGCTTATATTTTTAAGCCCAGGATTTAAATAGCAGCCTTTTTATTCTCTGTCAATAATTCCAAAATTTACATGAAGCCCCAATCTAATTTGATAGCCCTGACTTCTAGGACTCGTAGTGTTTGCTTTATGTTCAATAAAGCCACCCTTATCTGGAAAGGAATGTAGCATAATCTCTAAATAAACTGCAGATTTCTCCCTTATTCTGAGGAACAGGAGTTTCAAATTTGTATATTGATTTCTGTTCCACCTGTCTGATCATAAAGTACAAAGTTTTATGGAAGGGCTAAAATGTTTATTCTGGCTTGCTTAAAATTTTTGTAACTGTATGCATTATGTGTATTCTTCTCAGTATACAAGCATGCAGTGCACAAATAAAACTACCAATTCACAGGTATCTAAATGCAATCTTAGAACAGGGGAATTTACAAAGTAAAGAATTTTCATCTGTATTCTGTATATATATATATGTTTTAGGTTGAAACATGCTTGTTTTAGTTTAATGACCATGACCACCATCAGCTTAACTTTCTTTGTGTGCATTGATATGTGCTGGGTTTGGGACCCAAATTTGTCTTTAATATGCCAATCCGAGAATTATACTTTCTTTTTTGTTTGTTTGTTTTTATTTTTTATTTTTTTTAATTTTTCCATTCAGTTATTTACACTTCTTACCCTCCTCCCAATCCCCTCCTACTCCCCCCTCCTCCCTCTCCCACCCTGCTTGAGAGAGGGCAGGGAATCCTCCACTGTGGGAAGTCCAAGGCCCTCCTTCCTTCATCCAGGCATAAGGAGCTTTGCATCCGTATAAACTAGGGTCCCAAAAAGCCAGAACATGCCATAAAAACAAGTCCCAGTGCCTTTATCAATGGCTTCTCAGTCAGCCCCCATTGTCAGCCACAATCAGAGAGTCCCATTTGATCACATGCTCAATCAGACCCGGTCCAGCTAGATTTGGTGAGCTCCCACTAGAACAGGCACACTGCCTCAGTTGGTGAACCAACCCCTCATGACTTCCTTGCTCATCTTCTCCTTCCTTCTGCCTTTCAACTGGACCTTGGGAGCTCAGTCCGTGGCTCTGATGCGGGTCTCTTTCTCTATCTCCTTCCGTCTCTGGACAAAGATTCTATGGCGATATTAGAGATAATCATCAGCGTGATAGTGGGGCAAGGACAGTTCAGGCACCCTCTCTTCTGCTGTCTGGGAACATCCCCGTGGACACCTGGGATCACCTCTAGAGCCAAGTCTCTTGCCAACCCTAAAACAGATCCCTTAATGTAGGTATCTTATTCCCTGCTACTATATCTGCCCTTCCTCTATCTCCACCCACCCACTCCCCCAAGCCCTTGCCAGTCCTTCCCTTCTCCCTTCCCTCTCCCCCTCTCCTCTTTCCTCCAATCTCACCCCCACCCCTGCTCCCACCCCCATGCTCACAACTTTTGCCCAGCAACAGTGTTTGCTTCCAATTTCCAGGAGGATTTATAAATGTTTTTCTTTGGGTTCACCTTGCTATTTGGCTTCTCTGGGCTTGTGAACACATATTGTGCTTACTAGATCTGCTAAGGATACAGTGGTACTAGAAAATAATTTCCGTTCACAGTAGCTTTAATGTAACATTTGGAAATAATTTTATGTCCATTTATATAACTGGTATGAAGTTTTTCAGAGTGTGGAGAGATGATACCATACGGGATCTATGGGCAGAAGAAGACAAACAAGTAGAAACTTCTAGATGAAGATAAATGTTGGTGTTTTCTGTTTAGAGTGGTAAGGGCCCCTTCGTTTTCTAAACATGCAGTTTTATGATGGGGAGTGAGTCTAAAAATCATTCTGAACTAACTTCCAGATTTGGAATTATGTTCATTAATTTCAATCCTAAATGCCAATATATCAATGGTAGGTTTTATCAACAGAAACAAGGGAATTTCCTGACTCATGCTCAAACTTTAATCCCTTAATCCCATATTTAATGGGATTATGCCATGTTGAAGGGGAATAAAATAAAAATGAGATATAACACTTCTTTCCACGATGTTATGTATCTAAGGGTAAAAATGCAAGACAGCTAAAAGATAGGGTCATCTGAAAAAAAATAATCAAACAGCATTCAATGTTGATGACTGGGGAAAGGCAGCATAGTCTATATTTTTAACAGTGCAAAGGATAAAATAGATAAAGATCTTAGCCAACATAATCAAGGGCAGTCACATACTGAAAAAGAAAGAATAGCAGAATATGTCTTTGAAAGTGTCATTGAGTGGAGGGAATCTCTGAGAATGCAACATTAAAACCACACCCTGAACGTCAAAGAAAATAACTGAATATCAAAGAAGAATCACTCTAAATCAGTTCATAATAATCTAAGGGTATAGAAAAGGTAGCACAGAGTTCTCAAGTCAATACCAAGTTTAAATTTTCAAATAGTACTAGACATTCTTACCTGGCTTTATATAGGATGTAGGGGAACAGGATAATTGCAGGCAATAAAACAATGTGGAAAGATGATGGTTAGAACATTAAAGTAGAGCAGATATTTTTAGTATAAAGGACGTATATTGTTGTGATCTGTTATTTGTTTTAAAATAAAGATTTGAACACACACAAGCATTTATATATACATATAAAATATATGTAGATAGATAGATAGATAGATAGATAGATAGATAGATAGATAAGTCTGGTATTGCTTATATGCATAAATGTTTAGGGATGACTACTACTTAGAATGTGATAACTAATTAAGGTTCTTATCGATGGAAAAGAAAGTATTACACATTGATTACTTGAAGCTCTTCACTTAGGGATGGATCTTCATGAGTCTGGCAGGGGCAAATGAGTGTTATAATGATGTAATTACACCAGTATTGTATGAAATCCTCAAAAAAATAAAAATAATGAAGTGTAAGTACAAATATAATACAAAAATTATTATTAAAATAAAATACATACTTGACCACTGTTTAAAAACATTACATAGACAGGTCATCTTTTTTTTATTGAAAAAATTTCTGCCTCCTCCCCATCTCCCATTTCCCTCCACCTCCTCCCACTCCTCTCCCCCTCTCCCCACTCCTCTCCCCCTCTCCCCACTCCTCTCCCCCCTCCTTTCCCCCACCCTCTCCAGTCTGAAGAGCAGTCCAGATTCCCTGCCTTGTGGGAAGTCCAAGGTCCTCCCCCCTCCATCCAAATCCAGGAAGTTGAGCATCCAAACAGGCTAGGCTCCCACAAAGCCAGTTCATGTAGTAGGATCAAAACCCAGTGTCATTGTCCTTGGCTTTTCATCAGCCCTCATTGTCTGCCATGTTCATATCGTCATCTGCCTGGTTATGGAAAGTACACAAGATTGCCGGGCAAAAACTGGGAACTTGGGGGTGGGGTGGGATGGGGGTAAGGGGAAATCGGGTGAGAAAAGTGAGATGGGGTGGTTGTTTGGGGGAGTTTGGGGGAATGGGATGGTTGGAATAAAGGAAGGGTGGATATGGGAGCAGGGAAGTATATATCCTAATTAAGGGAGCCATCTTAGGGTTGGCAAGAGACTTGACTCTAGAGTGGCTCGCAGGTGTCCATGGAGATGTCCCCAGCTAGTTCCTTGGGCAACTGAGGAGAGGGAACCTGAAATGACCCTATCCTATAGCCATACTGATGAATATTTTGCAAAACGGACTCTAGACAGGTCATCTCTGAAGCAAAGTTGAAGCAATCCTTTTGAATGTAATGTGTCAGTATGATAAAGATGAGGCAGATGAATAGAAGAGGTACTGCCAGAAAATCTGAAAGGTTTTTAGATGATTCATACATAGAGCATATTCGTACAACCAAAACATTTACAGGTAAATTGTATGTTGTATGTTAAGTCATGTCTTGACCATACTTGTTAAAATTTCGGCAGTCATGGCCTACTAAAGAGAAGAAATTGATAGTAGAGGGTTCCTTTGACCATAATAAAAAGTTGTGTATACAAAAATGATAGGAAATGTGGAGAAAATAACATAAAAATTAAAATTCAAATATCTAGATCACACACATAGAGAAGGAAGGACTATATGAAAGAAACATAATGAGCTAGCTGCTGTATAAATTATAATGGCTAAAAAGGATTAAAAAGACTTTTGGAAAGTTTAAAGGTTATCATCAACTTTGAAAAAGCCAAGTATAATCAAATGCTAAGAAGAAACTTTAAAATTTAAGAGGTCAGAACTGATTCAAAGATAGCTCTTCAGAAGTACTAAAGTATAGTTAGAAATTATGGAATTAAGGATAACATCTTTGAGGTAAAGAAAAATGGTATTTATTATTTAGATTTCAAATATATTTCTTGTATTTGCAGTCAAATGTTAGGGACAGGGAAATTTATTCCAATCCAGCCAACTGTTTATCAAAATACATAATAATAATGTAAAGGTGTTTATTATATTTGTTCATTTATTCATTGAGGAAATTTAAAAACTTTATGCTTATGAAATTATTTCAAATAGAGTGAATAGCATACATTTGCAAACTCGATGAATATATTGGAACCACCCAAGAAATTAAAATATTTTGTTTTTAATTTTAATGTACATAGAACAAATTTAATGCTTATAATTGTGAATAATTTCAAATTAAAAGCTTTCAAGGTTTTGTACCAAAATGAGATTTTAAAAATGCTGAGTTGATAAACATTATTTAATACAAGCAGAGTATTTATTACTTGACCTAACTTATATGGATTACTACACATCTCACGATTGCATAAGTTTGTATTTTTTCTGAAACTGTATTAAAGGGTCATATAAGCATAAATGTCAGATCAAGGCCTTGCTTATTTATTTTATTGCTTTCTCCTAAAAATTTAAGAACAGAAAGATTGGAAGGATTGTATTACTGACGAATAATTAATGATATATTCAAAACACAATATTTTTCTCACTTTGCTTCTATTATTATTTAAAACCTTCAAGAAATTAATTGCTTAAGTTTTTCCTGGTGTTGCTTGTGATTTATCTGGTATCTTCTCCCTTGTTACTGAAAACACTACCTTCTGTGTGCCTTCTCTCCAGGCTTCTCATTTACAAATCAATAAAAATGAATATTCTGAATATAGCAAGTATGTAGATGACCTCTACTCCTTGAGTAATATAAATGCCTATATTTTGAAAGATGACAATGCCCACTGATAGTGGAGAAGATGATATGTTTGAGTTCTTCACAGTCTGTTTGCCACTATGATGTCCCTCCTAATCAAATTAAGACCAAAGCCACCAATCACATTAAACTGCTTCAAATACTCATAGCATTTTCTTGAGTTGAATTTATAGAGGTAGTTATACACACGTTATTATGTATTTTTGTAAGTTTCCACTCAGTATCAGAAAACAAATCATTTGCAACTAAAAGCGTCCATGGATAAAATTATGCTTTTTTTCCCCCTGTAGAACAAAGAGATTGCAAAAATGTTCATTTCTTATCAAATATTCCTTCCCCTTTCCTAATGAGAGTGAATAATACCTTCTATCCTAACCAAGCAATAAACAATCTGGGATGGATATGAAGAAATCGACATGATGAATGTACTCTGGTCTGCTATTTCTCAAATTTTATATTCCCTCAGAAGAATTTTTGGCTATGTACTATGGAAAATGAAGTTAACATATTTGTAGACATTTAGTTTTTCCTGTGGAGTCATTTGCCACTATTTATCATTTATGAGAGTTTAAGTTGATGTCATATTTGTGACAGGAAGAAAGTAAGTGGAAATTTTACAGGATTCCTCAATAATCATTGGTAAGTAGAAACAAATGCAGAAGACTGAAACTTTACTTAGTGGTTACATATGAGAGAATATAATTTGATGTAATTTTATGAACGTTTTCAAATGCATTTGTCATATAGCCCGGTACTCATTGGTGAGGCTCTGTCTTGATGTGAAGAGATGCGTGGCTTCTGATGTTTTGAAGCAAAGAAGAATTACTATTTTATTCTCATTCCTTTATGAAAAAGAAAATAATTAAACTATATTTTCTTTGCAAAATTACAATAATTTTTTATGATATGAAACTAATCAGATTGCAAAGATATTGCTACATTAACTGGCTGTCCAGGAGTCAAATAAAAACACCCAGTATTTTATCAAAAGCAATTAATCTTTTTTTCAAACAGTGTATGACATTTCACTGTGTAATTGCACAGGAAATTAAAACTCTTTTCATAGGTTTAATAATGTATGAGAGATGGGCTTTGGAATGATTGTTTTATTAAGCTTTATCATCCTAGGGCGTGGTGTACAAGCTGTGGCTTGCCACTTTGCCGCTGTCATCTCCAAGATGAATTAGAGGAAAACACTACAGGGACTCCATTCTGGCTCTCCAGGACACACGCAGACAATGAAATTCAAACAAGTATCTATCACTTTTATTTTTTATTTCTGCAGGCACTGTCATGCTTTGATTGCACATGTGACATTTTCACCATAATGCTCTTTCATATGGCCAACATTTCCATGTAGAGCAGGGTTGCTTCCTGTGTACATCTTGATGCATTTTTCACAACTTAAAGTATCTTTAGAATTTGATTTCTTTGTCTATAATGTAAATTTTGAGTATTCCACTAAATGGCTAAACAATGTGTGTGTGTGTGTGTGTGTGTGTGTGTGTTGTGTCCCAGTGCAGACGCAGGTGGTGTGTGCACTTGCACCTAGAAGACAGTGGTTTGCTTGGTGGGATTGCCTGGGTGCTGTATATCATGATTATTGAAATATTGTCTTACTTTGGTCCAGTGCCTGTTGCTTAGTGTAGACTGCCTGACTAGCAAGAGCCAAGGACCTCCCTGTTTCTGTCTTCTAAGTGTTCAGAGCACAAACATGTTCTACCAAGATTGGATTTTGTAAAACTCTTTGAAGGGTGTTTGGAGCAATGATTCACATATTATATATTATAAAAACTGTCATATTTAATATTTACTTAGGAAAATAGAGGGGATAGATGTTATTTAACTGTTATAAGCAAGATATTTAAGTCGTATATAATCTGAAAGATATAGAATCTGTATTCTTCATTTGGTGGTGAATAAATCTTTAGTCCATATTTTATTTTGTTAATCTTATTACATAAATCTATAGTATATAAGAAGCAATTATAAGCAAACACAGAAGATAAAATAATTTCAGTGACATTTTAAGAAATAAAAATAGCAATATGAGGTGACAGAAAATGACAATATTCAATATCAAAGCGAATAGTTATCTTCAACCCACACATCTCTCAAATACAAAAAATAGATATTACTTTTAAGTTAAATTTGGTTGAAATATTAAACATAGTTTTTTATCAATAAAGAGAATCAACCTCATTTTTCTAACTATGACAGTTCTATGATTTGTAGCAATTGTTCAACTCATGTTTTGTAACCAAATTTCAATGATCAACTCTTGGAAAGTTATTGGAAACAATACATGACTTGGAAAATTCTAGGATACGTTATTGAAATGAATAAAGCAACTTTATGCATACATACATAGTTGCCTTATGGCCACACTGTAAGGAATGCCAATATTTCTAAATATGATGCCGTTTAGAAATGTACTTTACAGAAGAAGATGTGATAACTCATCTGAGAGTAGATTTAGGTGAAATTCTGTTCTTAAAAGGAAAAGTGAGTCAACAAAGTCTGGAATACCAAGTTGAAAAACCAAGCCCCTCCCCACTGCATCAAAGCTTAACAAGATATCCCATCATAGGGAATGGGCTCCACAAAAAATAAGTCCTGAACCCACTGCTAAGGTCCCTCCCCAACATATCAAGGCACATAACTGTCAATCACATTCAGAGAACCTAGTTTTTTCCCCATGCAGGATCCCTAGCTATCAGTCCAGAGTTTTTGTGCATTACCTAACTTGTGTCAGCTGTCCCTGTGGTTTTACCAATCATAATCTGGCTCATGTGATCCCCCGTCTCTTTCTTCAAATAAGGTCTAAGACCTCAGCCCAGTGCTTGGCTGTTGACTTACCCTATCTGAAGAGTGGATGGAGGAAGGAGGGGTGTGGGAGAAGGGGAGAAAAGGGGAACTGGGGCTAGTATGTAAAAATTTTAGAAAAGCATTTAAATAAAAAAAAAGCTCTGGAAAAAAAGGAAAAATGAGGATATAGAAGAGAAAAAATATAACAAATCAAGGTTAGTAAGAGGAAATGTGCAAACTAATAAGACAGAGAGAATGAAAGAAAATGGGGAAAGAGGCAAAAAGACAATATATGAAAGGAGTGCCAGGGAAAAGAATGGTGGCAAGAAGCTACTCAAGCATATGTGTGGTGGTGAATATTGACAGGCAGCTTGGCACAGATTCAGATGAGAAGGAATTCTCAATCAGGGATTGTCCTGATTAGTTTGGCATGTGGTCCTGACTGTAAAATATTAATTAGGTTAGTTCAAATGAGAAAACGTACCTAGTGTGGGTGGCACCATTCCCCCTTCAGTGATCCTGCCTTGTATAAATTCGAAACTGTGGTGAGCAATATAAGGGATGCGTTAATTCATTGCTTTCTGCTCTTGATGAAGAATACACAATGATCAGCTGTTTCTGGTTCCTGTTTAATCTCATTTGAATCCCCGATTAATGATGATGCACTGCGTGGACGTAATAGCCAATCAAACTGAATTGTTAAATCTGGGTTTGATGAACACTTCAAAGCAACTCCTGGGTTTACCCTCAGCAAGAAAGGAATCACACGGTAAACATGACCATCAGGTCTTAGCCTACATGAGTGGTTTTGAGGTGCCACAAGGAGTTTGACTTTGCTTTCTCAGGGAAGGAGTTTGAAGAGGGCAGATCCAGGGGAGGGACTGCCCCTTGGCACTCTGGGGGTGGGTTTGGAATGAGAGGAGTGAGACCTAAGAGTGGAATGGGGCTCCAAGCTGGATTATAGATGTGTTATATTATAATATAATGTTCATATGCAGAGCCACTGGGTTTGCTTATATGAACATAAACAAAATGCAGATATTTGAAGAACAGAAGCTAGTTTTCAATTATTTTACATAAAACCACAATAATTCTAATTTCAAAATAGTATTTTTATGTTTAGTTTCAATTTCAGCAATCAAATCATTCTACTTAAGCACACAGTCAATTGCATTTGTGGATATCTCAATAGAAATGTACGTCTTTAGTTAAATGAGAAAATAGGGTTTTTTTTCTCTTTTTGTTGTTTTTTATTGAGCTGTATATTTTTCTCCTCTCCCCTCCCTTCCTCCGCCTCTCTATCCTCCGCCACAATCTCCAAATTTCCAATTTACTCAGGAGATTGTCTTTTTCTACTTCCCATGTAGTGTGGGTACACATATTCATTGCAGTATTTATTAAACTTTCACACACTCTTACTGGTTTCATACATAGATGCTTGCAAGACCAGAGAGTTTTGATATTTCATTGAATTTGTCTATATAAAATGCTGTGTTATTAATTATTAGTTCTCAAAGAAGCTCAAAGTCTTGTTAAAACATTCTTGGCTTTCTGATTTCAAATTTTAAATAGTTACATATTTTGGCTACTGGACTCAGTGAAAAATATCAGAATCAATTATATAATAGTTACAACAAAATAATTATCATTGCTATTGCAATGTGAACTTAGTAAATATTTCACTTACACCCTCTTCTCTTATGTTCCCCTTGAGTTTGAATGACCATATATCTAGAGAAAAGTTGAAAAGCCGGTCCTCAAAGAAAGGTCCAAACTTCAGTCAGCAGCTCTCCCTGAAGCCCTCCATGACAGCTCCATGACCCGAGTTAGTGCTCTGCAGAATAAAAGGACTTCAAATAACCGAGAAAAGGTTGTGCTACAAAAAAAGGCTTTACAGACGTAAAGGGTAAAACAGCATGAGAAACGGCAGAGGTGAAGTTCACTCTGGTTGTCGACTATGGAAAAAGCATTTAATTTGTCAAGGACGAAAAGCAAACCCACGACAGCGTATAGAGACACTGGGAGCTGGCTAAGAGAGTAGGAGGGAAGCACCACACTATCAGTCAAAAATAAATAAATAAATAACTGAGCATGCTTTCAACAGCTCATGGTCCCATTTGGAGGGAAGGAAAGATGGAGGGTCTTGAGATTGGCAGGCTTGGCACTCATCTTGCATTAAGGGAGAGCACAAAGGGACTCTGGAGTTAGAACTCGTCTATTTTATTCCTGCTTCCATCTTATTTAATGTAAAATTTGAGATTCACATACTTTCAAGGGGAACTATGATTGAAGAAGTCAAAGCAATGACAGAGCTGATTAGAAAGCATAATGGAAAAAAAGAATTTCAAGGAAACTTAAAGAATACTGATAGTTTTCAAAAATAAATCACCTGTCAAAATCTGATTGCAAAGAAGATCAAACACACGGCTGAAAATTTGGTTCAGTGGTAAAGAACACTAGCTGTCCTTCCGGAGAATCTGTGTTCAAACCCCGGCACTCACATGGCAACTCACAACTGTCTAACTTGATTCAGGGGATCTGACACCCTCACACAGACATATGTGCAGGCAAAATACCAATGAACATAACAAAAAATAAATTTTAAAAGGATGATCAAATACAAGTTCCATGTACTGAAAACACAAAATGAGGAAAAACTATACCAAGTATGCAATGCCAATAAAGTGAGAACTTAGGTTAGTTAAAAAAAACTTGGGTTATATGGTATAGTAATGAAATATGGTATTGCATAGGGAAAAGAAATTCAAAATAATTTATGTGGAGTATCTTTTAAAGTAAATTCCCACTGTGTTGCCTTGAGAAGATAATAGTGAAATTATAATGCGTATTTGGTCTTGAATTTTGATAGTGCTGACCAGTTAATTATTGTTGAATGCATCTTATGGGCTATCCATGGTTATAATGGCCAGAGAGGATAATAACTTTAGGATATATATATATAGTGTGCTGTTGAATACCCTAAGAAGAAGAGTCTCAACTAGGAAACAAAATTAAGGTAATAAATTTGAGCTTAATAATTTGTTTTAGTTCATGTTGACAACATTGAGCAAAAATTCTGCCTCAAGAGGGCATTATAATTTAAAAAAAACAAAAATAGGCAATGAATAACATAAATTATGTCCCCATGTTCACATTAAGTCCTGGCAGGATAATAGTAAATACTTAACAAGCTGTGTTTGTCCTGATATGAATGTCTGTGTCTTCTGCAAGTGTAGGAATCAGAGGTTACAGATTTGGACTTTTCACTTCCCCTACACAAACTTAAGCCTATGTAATTTTCCTGAAATGTTCCCTGGAGTAAATTTAATTAAAGTTAACCTAAAGTAAAGAATATCTGGAAAGAAGTTTTTGTTGTTGTGACTGTTATTTGCTTGTTGGTTTTCCCGACCTGCTCCCTTGAGAGGAAAGTAAGAATAGCACAATGCAGAATAATAAAAGACACAAATTTCTGGTCTTTTTTTTTTATTTTCATTTGAAATACTTTGAGAGCAACTTCCTATTTAGAATTCAGGAGGTTTGCTCTTCTGGTCAGTACAAGTGAGTTTCAGAGGACTACTTGTTGAACAAGCATCGCTTGGCCAGTGGATTGCAGAGGTATGAACCTCAGAGGATGTTATTTTGCTATTTTCTCTGTTCTTTGAAAAACTGTTGAGAAAAAAAAAATATAATGAGAGTAAGTCACAAATCATCCAGCAAGGCCATTACATGGCAATGTAACTGGCCTGGCATAAATCAATATATTCTAAAGACACATTCGTTCTCAGACTACTAAAACCATGCATCCCAGAAACTGGAATTTCACCCCCAGAATCTCATGCTGGAGGAAGAATATTCCAGAAAAGCCATAGCAGCACCTTTTTTCTCAGAGAGAGATTTACCCCTGAAAGAGACAATGATGGGTCAGTCTTGGAAAAGACCACATCTAGACTGGACCTGCTTACATGTTCTCGCTTGTGGCCTTTTTTTCCATATTCCAACCTCACCTTAGGAAATTTACAATGTACTGATGAAGTTATTGTGTCTCATTGTCCTGCTTCACAGTGTGGTCATAAAAAAATACATTTCCCTTTCCTGCTTTTTATTCTTAATTTGTCTGTTTCAGTTTTCTTACTGACCCTATAGGCTCTACCCTTAAGTTCATTGCCACTATCACCGACAGGATTGTTTCTAACAGGACAGGGCAATTCTCAAGACAATGAAACTTCTCAATATGTTGACACTGGAGAGTAACAAACTCCTGATCAAGAGGACAGTTTCCAGCCTGGGTGGACACTTTTCATTCCAGGTGGAACAGGTTATTTGCTTGCATAAGAAAGTATACCTAGAAAGAGGCACTTAATTTGAAGTTAAATCAAAGAGTTAGGCAGAATATTTAGCCTTTCAATGAGGTACTGTGCACTCCCATCCCCAGTACAGTAGCTTATAACCTATCCTTCCATCTGCCCATTTTTGGAAGGGTTCAGAATTATTTAGAAACAAAGAAACAGACAAGCAAACTCCCCAAATAGCAATGAAAAATGTCTCCAAACATAATTTCTCTTATTCTTCCTCTCTTTTCTTCAAAGCTATATATCTTTAACAATTTAAAGTCTCCCTCCCTAAATTTGGGCCTCTTTACTCTTTCTCCAAATCCTCCTTCCTTTCCATAATCTCACTTACCTCTATGCCACTTTAAATTGTTTCCCCCTCCTAGCTTTAATCATCTTCCTTCAAGGAGTTTCTGAGTTTTATAGCTTGCCTGCCAAGGAGCTTTTCTTTTGAACTTCAGTAAAACTTTCCATGAGCTTCCATTTTTCAGAATTTCTTAAAAATTTTTCTTAATGAGTTAAAGAGTCCAAAGTGGAAAGGATGTTTTTCCCGGTGTGATTATTCTTGTTATGCTGTGATAGGAATTATCCCGGTCTATGTGTGGTTAAAAATATGAAATAGATTTAAGAAAGTCTCCAGACTTGGCTTATGTTCTTCACATTTGGTTTCAGCCACATCCAGTCACTCCATTTTAACTGTGATGAGGTCACATGCTGTTTGATCTCGTGTCTGAGCTCATCATTGTGATGCTCCCCTTGTGATGTCTGTATTCAGGAGCCCTGTGATTAACTGTAGAAGAGCTGATGAAAATAGTTTCATTACAATCCAATGAACTTTATCAGCAGCCTGGTTATAGATGGTCTACAGTAATAAAAGAGACATGAACTTTAAAAAAGGCTGTGATTTTTCTATCTTAGAAACCCCTCACATAATTTATCTTATTTTCTTACCAAACATCGCAATCAGTTTCATTTCTTAGCAAATAATATGCTTCGCACAAGGTTGATCATCATGACAATATGCTCATATTTCCTTTCGTGTAATGATGTTCAAACAGATGTGTCAAGAAGATTATCCTCAATTGTCTCTTTTCCCATAGCCACCCAGAACCAGTCAAGAAAAGAGTTAGTTTCATACAGTGACAACAAAATGTGCGTGTTAGTCAGAACTAACTTTAGTGTATGCTACTTCTCTTCAAACCACGGTAGACTTGAAAGCAGAGAGTGAGCAGAACTAACTGCTGAATATACCCTTTGAAGCTTTCCCACCGTGACCTGCTTCTGCAAGTAGTCCCTACATACTAAAGGTTAATCACACCAATTATTACACACACACACACACACACACACACATACACACAAAAGCTAAGAAACAAATCTTCAAATCTTAGGATATATCAGTTATATCTGACTAAATCGATAATGTTGAATATTGCCCCAACATGTCTCAGGGTCCTCTCATACTTTAATGTTTAAAACAAATTTAAGTGTACTTGTAGTAAACATTTTTGTAGTATTCAAAGGCTAAATTTCAAAAACTCTTAAATGTGAAAATAGAAAAAAAATGTTATTTAAACTATACTTTGAATATACCATGAAATAGAGCAAACATTTCCATTCCAAAAGGGAGAAATGAATGGGAGGATAGGAAAAAAAAAACTGTCTAAATTCATCAGGGCTAGATTAAGTACTATTGTCTCAGGCCTCGTATCAGAGTCAACTGATAGCATCACTATTGTCCGATGGACTTGGACAACCCGGTCTCAATGGTCCTGCTACCAGAGCACAAATGAGTATTACTCATATTAGCTCTATTTAGTACAACTTTATTCAACAGATGTGTCAGATATCCCATGTTTATGACATCTTTAGCATACTCAGGTCTTCAATAGTGCTCAAATTTCAGCCTCAAGACTTTATGTATCACCTTCTAGGTAGTATAGTCTTTGTGATCAGAGAACATATTGCGTGACCCCTGAGCTCTTCCCACGGTTCTCAGAGCAGCTCATAGCTGTGTCTCTTCCCTTCTATACATCTTCAAACAAGCACTATGTAACTTATTTGGATGTGATGTAAAATCAGTTTTGAGTAAATTTATGTTCTTAAGTATTTACAATTTACACTAGAAAAGTCAACTTGCTTATAAATTTAAACTTTAATAACAAATTATTTAAAAGTTTATACACCAGTGGAAAAAAACAATTATATGAATATTTATGCTCAAATTTTTTATAAATAGATAAAAATATTACTTCATTCTGTTATCAAAGAGTTAAAGTTTTTATAAATAACACTTTCAACATAAAAAAATCCAAGAACCAAGTGAATTTACTTACAGTATATTTTGAATTTTACCATTATAATTACTAAATATAAGACAATTCATTAAAATACTTGCCTTTTTTGATAAATTAGGTGGATAGTTTTGAGATTTTAAATATTGACAACATTCTTATTTTCTTTCCTCTCTCTAAAACCTCCCTCCTTGTTTTCCTTCAAATTCATGGACTCATTGAAGTAAGCTTTATTACATGTTTGCATGTATTCGTATGTAAGTTTCAGGGCTAATAATATAATGTGTTATTGGATGGCCAACATGGCTAAGTGTCATCAACACTAGTTCTTTTTGTGATAGTTTGTACTGCCAATAATCCTGTTTTATTCATTTTAATTTTTAGTATATTGTTTTCATTTACATCCATATAATTTTAAAGATAGAGTATTACTTATTAAAAATAGAGGGCAAACACACACGCACATATGAACTTAATTTGGTCATGTCTCTGTAACAGAATACTATAAGCTATAAATCCTATAAAATGGATTTATCATGATTGGAAATGTGAGAAGCTTAATGTCATGGATCCAAGTATTCTGCATGTTCAGATGCTCCATGTTCTTTGTAATTTAAACAGTACTTTGACAGTCGGTATTCCTGCGGTGAAAGAGACAACAGGAGTACTTCTCTTTGAAGGTTATTAATATCAGCTGTGAGGGTTCTCAAATTGTCTGGCTGTCAAAATTACTTAAGTTCTTTTGGTCAGAGCAAACAAGAATAGGCAGAAGACAAAACAGACACAAAAGTGTGAGAAGAGCAATTTTAAAGGAAGTAGGGGTTCAGTTGAGTAGGAAGAGGACAGGGGAGGGTGTTGGCGATTAGAAATGATAAAAATGTACATTTTAAACATATACTAAATTGTTGAAGAATAAAAATAAAGCAATGAATATCTAAGAAACACAGTACAACATGGTTACGCGGTCAACAATACCCTAAACAACTTGTGTAAGTCAGTTTGCTTCACAAGTCCTTGGGACTTGATGGCATTAACATCGATCATTTAACACATTGAAGGAACTCATTAGTTAAAATCAAGGCTGAAAGGCGTTCTCCACATGCTAAATACCTATGTATCATCTACATTTTCATGTTTTCTAAGCAGTGGTACCAGAAACTTCTATACAGAATATGCTATTTGATGTGATCTAGTAAGAGACATTTTAGCTTTCTCCTCTTAGTTCTAACATAGTCATTCCTTAAGGAAATGCAAAAAGCTTCTTGGAGATGGATGGGCCTTGAGGCTAAAGTAAAATAAAGTCTCTACATTAAAGGAAGATATTAATACAGTAATGGCTAATTTATCTCTGATAAGTTTTAAGGCTAAAGGTGCTGATGAGAGTTCATAACAAAAATAATACAACTGACAAGCAAACAGATACTTCTATAGCATGCAAAATAAGGTAATAGCCATTCTCCCAAATTTAGACAAGCTGTCCTGAAGGAAAATAATTAGCAGATTATATTGAAACAGACTCTTCAAAGCTACAACTTCCTGTAGTAGTCAACATAATGTTTCATAAACAAAACTTTTTGACATGTAAAGAATAATTTTAAACATTATTTGTATCTCTGTGTATAATATGCATATTAAATGTGTATAATCGCAAGAATGTGCCATAGAATCAATACAAAGCCAGAAAAACTATATTAAGAATAACATTATCCCTGATAACATTATTCAGTAACTGTAGCAGTACCTCAATATCTATCTTTACATGAAAATCTTATATGAAATTTGTAGGCACAGCCTAGTGTAAAGCAAGCCTCTTAGAAAATGCCACTTCCCACGTTTTTGAAATTGTGTAATGACAGTGTATTGTGCATCATCTCAAAATCAAACAACAAATCACAAAAGCTATAGATCATAACACTGGCAAATTTCTAAGGTATATTTTAAAACAGATATATGAGTTTTGGTTGTTTCTCATATAGCTGTGCTCATGTGACACATCCTTTTCTAATACAGTCAGGTCAACAGACATAGCAATATCATGGTGTCTTCTCTAAGCACAAGCCATGGTAAAGAAAATATTTTATATGCTTGTAATGGGGGGCAAAGAATAAATTGCATTGTTTATGTATGTAGGAGAGAGAGAAAGACTAAAAGAAATATAGCAAGAAGGGGAGAAGAAGAGAAACAGAGAAGGAAACATAAAACATTACATAGAGAAAGAACCAGAGACTGAGGCAGACAGAAATAGATGATGGAGGTGGGTCTTCTATCTATCTGTTGCTTTCATTGGTTAATTAATAAAGAAAACTGCCTTGGCCCTTTAATAGGACAGGGAATTAGGTAGGCGGGGTAGACAGAAGAGAATTCTGGGAGAAAAAAAGCCAAGTCAGGCAGTCACCATGATTCTCCCACCTGACACAGACACAGGTTAAGATCTTCTTGGTAAGCCACACCTCGTGGGGATACACAGCTTATTAGAAATGGGCTAATCAAGAAGTGAGAATTAGCCAATAAGAGGCTGGAATTAATGGACCAGGCAGTGTTTAAAAGAATACAGTTTTCGTGTAATTATTTCAGGGCATAAGCTGGCCATGCAGAAGCAGGGTGGCAGGAAGTGGCCAAGCTGCTTCTCACAACAAATAGAGAACATGGAAGGAAACATAGAATATTACATAGAGAGAGAAGCAGAGAGAGACCGAGGCAGAGAGAGAGACAGAGAACACATGTATAACCCACACATGATGAATGAGGAAAGGACTGTGCCATTTTGAAGCTGTAAAAAATGTGCTTTCACGTATATTTTTGGAAACACATCTTTGATCTAAATGAAATCTCGATGCCATCATCTTTTACAAGTCAGTTTGTCTTCAACCTACTTCTTTTTTTTCAGTTCTATGAATTTAAGTTTTAATTTTATTTGAAACAGTTTGCAATATCAACAGGGTAACAACAAAGAACTTATCCACTCAAGGTCCACTTTTTTTTTGTCTCAACAAAGTTGTTTAACCAAGGAAGTAAAAGATCTATTTGATAAGAACATTAAGTCTTTGAAGAAAGAAATTGAAGAGAATACTAGAAAATGGATGGATCTCCCTTGCTCTTGGATTGGGAGGATCAACATAGTAAAAATGACAATTCTACCAAAGCAATCGATGGATTCAATGCAATCCCCATTAAAATCCCATAAAAATTCTTCACAGACCTTGAGAGAACAATAATCAACTTTATACGGAAAAACAAAAAAACCCAGGATAGCCAAAACAATCTTATACAATAAAAGAACTTCTGGAGACATTATCATCCCTGACTTCAAACTCTATTAAAGAGCTACAGTACTGAAAACAGCTTGGTATTGGCATAAAAACAGAGAAGTCGACCAGAGTAATCGAACAGAAGACCCGGAGGGGAGAAGGAGTGGGTGGAGGGGGAGAGGAGTGGGGAGAGGAAGAGGAATGGGGAGAGGGGGAGGGAAATGGGAGGCGGGGAGGAGGCGGGAATTTTTTCAATTAAAATAAAACTTGATGTCAAACATGGGAATAAAAGAAAATATTGGCAGATATTTCACTAGAGAAATGATGCGGGATTAATAACCATGTGACAACTCATTGTCATTAAACATGATCACCTCTATAATTCACAAATAAACTGCTAAGTGATTATCTTCAAATCCTTAAGAGACTTAATATTTTAAAATATACGTTCGTAGTAATTGTATTTGGTAGCAATCACTAATAGGAACAAATTTCCTGTTTAATTTGAAATAGATAATAACCTGGATATTAATCATACAAGGCACTAATAACAAGAACTCTAAATAAAAGCTATTGGCATATGCAAAACTCAGGGATTTTACATACATACATACATGCATACCCACACACGTAAGTGTGTGGGTATGCATGTATGTATGTATGTGAATTTTTTGAAACGGTATCTCTGAATAACTTTGTGCCTGTCCTGAAACTATTGCTTTTTGACTAAACTTGTCTTAAACTTAAAGAGATCCACCTGCCTCTCCCTCCCAAGTTCTGAGATTAAAGGCCTACACCACCACCACCTGTCTATTTCTCGTAAGATAGTAAACAGTGCCGGGTGTGGTACCACATGTGTTTAATCCCAGGGATGGGGGGCCGAGGAAGACTGATCTTTATGAGTTCTAGGCCAGCCTGGTTCTAGGACAGAGGTAGTTCCAGGACAACCAGAAACCCTTGTCTCGAAAAAAACAAATAGAGAATAAACAGTGATGTTTTGAATGAATAATTAAAAAGCTGAGGAGTCCATATAAGTTCAAAAATTAGTAAACAAAATTAGTGTTACTGCTATACTAAATTTACTCTCTGGGTCACAGTGAGTAAATACTAATGTATCTATGATAAATGATTAGAAACAAGAAATAAAAACCATCT
>NW_026067911.1:13879324-13910323 GCF_014885135.2 Alexandromys fortis | reverse complement strand
GAACAGAGATCTCTCAACACAAGAAGTTCAAATGGCCAAAAGACACCTAAGGTCATGCTCAACTTCCTTAGCAATCAGGGAAATGCAAGTCAAGACAACTTTAAGATACCATCTTACACCTGTCAGAATGGCTAAAATCAAAAACACCAATGATAACCTTTGCTGGAGAGGTTGTGGAGAAAGGGGTACCCTCATCCATTGCTGGTGGGAATGCAAACTTGTGCAACCACTCTGGAAAGCAGTCTGGCAGTTTCTCAGAAAATTCAGGATCAACCTACCCCTGGACCCAGCAATACCACTCTTGGGAATATACCCACGAGATGCCCTATCATATTACAAAAGCATTTGTTCAACTATGTTCATAGCAGCATTATTTGTAACAGCCCTTCAATGGAAGAATGGATAAAGAATGTGTGGAATATATACATATTAGAGGACTACTCAGCAATAAAAAACAAGGACTTCTTGAAGTTTGCATGCAAATGGATTGAAATAGAAAACACTATCCTGAGTGAGGTAACCCAGACCCAAAAAGATGAACATGGGACGTACTCACTCATAATTCGTTTCTATCCATAAAGAAAAGACATTGAGTCAACCTACTTCTTATGGTTTCATTTTAAGGGCAAGTGTAAGTTAAGGAGTTAGTGCTATGGCTCTTCAGAAGCCTCAGCCTGTGATCAAGTGACTTACTTCATATTTTCATCATTGACTTAGTTGGGGAGATAATACATTCTTGCAGAGCAATTATCCAGATAAATAGCCACATGTCTGATCCCTTAGGGTATTATAAATGCAAATCCCTTTTGTTGATATGTCAAACATTCACTGGCACAGAGTCATATGACATTCTATGTCATAGACCACTAAGACATCTTCAGTGTCATTGAGAAATAATGGAAATTTTACATTCCCAGTGTCATAAAGCAGGTCATTTATAAAATGTTTGTAGTAGTTTTATTTTATACATTCAAATGTAACCTGTGGGAAACCTGATTATTCTTTGTAACTAGCGGCATTATTCACAGTTCCAATGAATAAAAAATATATGACACAAACCTAGTTATTTGTAGTGTTGGGAACTCAGACCCTGAACTTCCTATGGCTCCTTGCCTGCCGGTAAACAACTTGTTTTCTTGTGTTTGCAACTGCTCTGAGCACAAGACCCTCATGAGTTTCTGATGGCAGGGGAATGGTTTCTGGTGGGTTTGTACTATATCAGGGTACTAACCTTTATTTGTTAGGAAATATTGAAAATAGGGAATACTGATGAACAATTGAGATGTAGTTGTCTGCGTTTTCCAGAATTGTAAATGAAGAAAAAAATATGAAATATACACTGTCTTAAACTCCAGGCAGAAAATACTACATAAAATTTCTTAATGCAGCAAAATAAAGGGCTTTTTAATTAGCATCTACAAAATGCATACTATGAATAATTTTGCAGGACATACCAAATAAAGATCATTATAGATCAGTTGAATAAAAATAATATTGCATCAACAAGAGTAGAATGGAACTAGAGGTACATGGAAAACAATAATGAATAGCTGGTATTCAGCTATCCTTGTCCATAACAACTATTGAATATTAAAGTGCTGAAAAAATCAGTATATGCCTTTAAAAAGAAAATAATGTTTAACATGAATACTTATTCTTATTTTATCATGAATAATTTAAGGATGAAAACAGTGCATTGCCTTCTCAAAGTATCTAGAATTCCAAAATATAAGGTATAATTGGATGATATAGTTGAGTGTATGTTACTACCAAATGGGTCTCTGATTATTAAGATTACCCCTCATTCCTAAAATTCCAGGCATCCCTGTCTCTTGATTTGAAGGTACAATGGCAGGATAACTCAATGCCACTCTCTCAACATTGTCAGCAAAGCCTAAAGCCCACAAATAGTAGTATGAGTAGGTATTCACAAAATGAAATTTATTTATTAGCTCAAATATATATTGAGAGTAAGGTTGTTATGCATAATGAAAGATAAGTTCTGTGGATAGAACACATTTTACTTTTAAGCTTCCAGATTCAAAGAACATAAATCCCCTTGTGTGTATATGGAAGGCAAATCCCTTAAATCTATTTTGGCATTGATTTTTCACTATACTGCTCATGCTCTTCTTAAAGGGAAATCATTTTCTCACAGAGCACATTCAAAATGACTCTTGAAATGTCACAGTTAAAAAAAGGAGTTATGATTTCTTGAAGCATTTAAAATTTCAGTAGCTAAATGTACCAGCTACTTCCAAGATGTAAGATAAAATGTAAACATTTCATTGCAAATCCTTGTTTTGTGTGTGTACACATTAACCCGATAACAAAAGTTTTTAATGTAGTTTAGTTCTGAAATTTTGGCTCATATACTAATGGAGTGATTATGTAAAATCTTCCTCAGTTTCTCATCTTATGATAGTGAAATTAGTACTCTGTGCACATACAGTGGTTGAGTTAAAGAATTCACACATGCAAGATCTGTAGAAACATACCTGGTATTTATCAGACATTAGATATACGAATATTCCTATTATTCTGACATAAAGTGTCATGTATACAAGCAAATTTTATGCAAATAAACTATAGAAAAACTACCAAGTGTTAAGAGACAATTTTATATGCACAGCATCGAAATCTGTTCTTCAATGTACATTCTCAATATATAAAGAATTACGAGGGAATAATATTCAGAACCTTTTGGGTGTTAGTTTTTTGGGACTAGAAGGTTATATTATTCAATATGCTCTAAAACAGGAGTCATAATAAAGAAAAAAAACAGTCATTATAATGTGTTTCACTAAGGGCATGTTTTGTTTAAGTTGAATAAAAGCTATTTAAAACTTTAAAGTGTGAAATTACCCTTGGCTTTTGAAGTGGTAGTTTAATGTAAATGTAAGAATTAAAAGGTGACTAGCCATGTATTACTTTTCCACGTTTGTCAGCATAATCCAGCTGGGTGGTTTAGAAATTTTGTCACAGATGTCTGAAATTGTTAAAATTAGCATGTTTTATCTGCAGAATGCAGAATGTTCATTTACATAAAATTGGTTCATTTCTGACACAATGTAACTATAAAATATGTTTTTATAAAATGCATTTAAGGTAGTTAAAACAGTTTAGGGTGGAAAATTGTTTAAGAGAAAGCATAGTAGCATTACACATGAATCCCCATGATTACTCACTGGCCAGAATGTCGATTTTAATAGTTATGTAAGTCCACTGAATTTTGTTTTGAAGAAAAATGTAATAATTATTATAATTATTTATTGAAATGCAGAAGCTTAATAGCAATTAAGTATTTATGTTGAGTTGATTTCATGCACTACTAGATTGCAGATTATTCCAGCAGTAGAAAGTGCTCCAAACATTAAACATGTCACCTATTTGTGTCTGTCTGATTAAAATAACCAAGTTAAAACTAACACTTCAAAGATAATAAATCTATTGATAAAAGGTGAAAGAAAATAAGGGAAAGAAAATAGGCATCGATCAAAGAAAAGGAGGTGATTCCATTGTAGAAAGTAATGACAACTGGAAATACATTTTAGCCATATACAGCAGAAGAAATAAAGTGTGTACAAATATTCACAAATGCGTTTTAATGTTGAAAATCAGAATATACAGTCATACAAATAGGTATTTTTTTTTTTGCAGAATGCTTGAGTTAATGGATAAAAATCTATCCTCTTGGGTAAAGGTTAACAATGGGACTGTTATTTGTACCAGCTAGAAGAGGGAATTTCAGTTTGCTCCAATAGAGTGACACTGGTATATCAACCACTACAGTGTAGGTCTCATGTTGAGGAGTAGTTAACCAAACACAAAATGGATTCCACAAGTATTTTATTTTTTTTAACTTTTAGTTTTTATACTTTTATTTGGTTACAGTTTGATGGGGCTTTTATTTGGAGGGAGACATGTAATTTTAATTTATTGGTTTTGTGGTGTTTGCTATGGTCTTAAGTTTTTGATTTATGTGAAAGTATTAAAGCTGGGTGAGGAGAGATGGGGAGAGGATCTGGAAGTACTTAGGGGAGAAGAACATCATTAAGATACATTTATATTAAAATGATGAAACATTTAATAAAAACTAACATCATCACTGATTCTCATAAAAAGGAATATTCATGAAATCAAAAAACACAGTGGTCTTTCACTGAAGACCAATAGCTATAATTTTTTTTTCAGAGGTTACATATGACATAACACCTGTTGCTACCAACACTGCTTATCAGGTGATGTACGGAGGCATGGATTTGATATTTTAGCCATAGCAGTGACATTTGAATCACATCTTTATATGTATTAATATGCCTGACAGTGGTGACACACACCTTTAATCCCAGACAAATCTCTGTGAGTTTGAGGCTGGCCTGGTCTACAGGGTGAGTTATAGGACATCCAGGACTGTTTAAAAATTAAAAAATAAATAAATAAATAAATACTGTCTCAAAACACACATACAGAGAGAGAGAGAGAGAGAGAGAGAGAGAGAGAGAGAGAGAGAGAGAGAGAGAGAGAGAGAGACCAGAGTTCTGCTAATGGAGATGTTTAGGGGCTGTGATTTTGAGACAAGTAAGTAGGTATGAAGCACATTGGCCTAAACTCCAGCTACTTTAACTTGATAGTAGCAGACATGATTTGTTGGAGTCTTTTTTCCCTCTAGGCCTGTTGGACACCAGGTCAAGAGAGAAAGAGACACAAGAGGTAAGAAAAAGCTTTGTATGCAGTCCATGAGTAAGGATGGAGAAAGCTCTCCAGGAGAAAAAAATCAGTGAATCAGACCGATTTTATTCAAAACTATAATGAATATATAGGATTGTAGAGCCTGGGGACAAACCCTAATTTGCTTTGCATGTTTGCAGTTTAGCATGTGGCAGTAGGGTTCCATAGTGGAGCTATATAACACAGTCTTTTCATCTGTGATCTGTGCCAAGATTCATACTAAAGATAAATCATGTGTCTGGAAAGAGCCAGCTTTCAGATAAGGTCAGTCTTCTGGGCCTTGTGACATTGTCTAGATAAGGCGAGGTAGAGGCTGGAAATTCTCCTGGAGAGGAGAACTCCAAGTTGTTGAGATTTTTGAGATAAACTGCAAGGCCACTGGGAGACTGTGACCTCTGACCAGTCGGCAATGTCTTCCAACAATGATTTTGAAAAGAAAATGCATAATAGCAACAGTCTTGGTAGCTGTGGCTATACAGAGACAGGAGTTTCCATCTCAGTGTATTCTGAGCATTTTCTCTGAGGTGTAGAGTTCATCCTCTAATTTATTTTGTGTTCTTTTTTGAGAGTTTATTTTTCACACACTACTGCACCAATGTGTAGTGCTCCCACCTTGTCAGGAGAGTTAATTTCCAATGTCTAAGTGAAATTTATTTATTCCTTATGTCCATGTAAATGGAATGGTAAACCACCATCAGTCTCAAATTATTTTTTGTTCAGTTTTGATATTATTCACCAACTTTCCTTCAGATTTCCCTTATGATGTAGTATTGCAAAAGTTTTAATTTCTTTAAAGTAGATAATTTTAACTTTTAGCAGTGTTCTATTGTAATTGGCACAGTAAATATTATAACCACTCTTTGGACTCTAAAATAAATATACTGATTTTATATACTAGTAAAATAGGAAGCTGAGAAAGGGGTAATCAAAATTAAATTTCTAAGGTCAACACAACATATCAGTGAGTAGGGTACTTAGAATCAAACCTGATAGCTGAGTTCAATACCTGTAACCCATATGACTGAAATAGAGATCTCTCAAAAGTTGTCCTCTTCGTCCATGTATGTTCAGTGGTGTGTGCTTGCTCACAAATTTTTCCATGCTCATGCATTATAAGCACTTAATAAATAGAAAAAACGCATAAATATATAAGCATAATCACTTAATTAAAGTTAAATTTATATGTTAGAAAATTAGAAAAAAAAAAAACAGAAACTAAATTCCAGTTGCTTTTATTGGTGCAGATGTAGTAGGCAAAAGCTGGGTGTGCCACTTCCCAGACTTCTTCTTGTTTGCATTTAGTGTGACTATACTCATTTGTGGGACACACTTATGACATATTTATGTTGAAAAATTAAGACTCTGAAGACATGATTATAAAAGTATTGATTAATCTATTCAAGTAATGCATAGTAGAACAGTATGAGTTACTTTTTTTGCAATAAACTTATGGTATTCCCTTGGGAATTTAGTATATATCAAATCATAAATTTAGAGCAAAAATATTTTGGATATTCTGAAATCTAAAAGTAGAAAACATATTCAAGATGTACTGCAGGTACAATTAATTTGATTAAATTCACAGTCAACTTGGCACTATAATTAGAATTTTCAGATATAGTTAAAGCTCTCTAAAGAAATTGTATGCATAGCCTTGGCAGAGGACACTGTGTGGCCAGGGCTGAAGCAAGCTTCAGTAGAATGATTGTGGACACATCGGATGTTCCAATCTGAGAGCTTGCATTATCTGGAGCTACATTAACTTCCTGAATTCCATCTCTCTTAACTATTTCACATGATCACAGTCTCATAACTTACTAGACCTTGACTCTTTACCAAACATATAGGTAAGCCAGCAGCCCAATGTCATCAGAAGCCCACAGAAAAGATTGTCCTGCCTTTCATGGTGCCACACCAAGGTGTTCAGGAAATACACTGATTCAAGAGAAGAGTTTTCCCTAATTCTAAAGTTTACAGAATGGTATGGAGAAAGCTTATTTAGCTTAGCTTGAATCTGTTCTCGAGGCCGCAACGGATTATGTTTCTCCCAAATTAACATTTGCTCCTGTTTGATTGCTTTTTCATGTTTCTGAAGCTTTTTAAGAGAAAGCCATTATTTTAAATTCCGTATTTCTAAACATGGTATCAAATTTCCTTAATTTCCTCAACTTCTCAATACTGATGCAAGCATTTCCATACACAAGACATTTTATTATTAGCTCTAAGAAATCAAATTCTGACTTTCAACCTTGCCTTTAAATTAATTCCAAATTCCTTAAAGAAATATTTGAGTATTTTGTGAGTGGAGAAGATAAAAGCAAGTTTCATATAAAATTTTAGGACCCTAAGCCATATGTGTTCATCTTCCTGAGCCAAGCTCACTTCTAAAACATCCCTCACCAAAAATGGTTCAGAAAGGCAGGCTGACCACTGCTTACTTTGTACTCTTTGAAAGGGTCTTTTTTCAGGGCAGAAGACTGCAGATTGGCTACATTTGATCCCATACGTGGGTGCCTGTGTAAGAAAGCTATGGACGTCTTGTGAACTGTGGGTGAACCAGAGTGCAGAATGTTCTTCCCACAAGGTAGCATACTAGAAAACGGCACATACATTCTATTTAGTGAATAGACTTGAAAGCAATGGCATGAAGTGGGTGCCCTTGTGGGCACACATTGTCTCTCTGGGAGAACGGCAAAGGCATGGAAGGAATAGTTTAGTTCTTTCACATCAAATATAAGGCATAATACCAGGCATTTCTCCCTCTTGTTTGTATTTACTTTAGCTAAATGTAACTGTCACTTCATGTTTTGATTGCTTTAAAATAATAAAATTGAAGAATGCTTTGTTTACATTACTCTTGAGCTCAAAAACCTAGAAACACTTGATACCTCATTCAGGTCTTTTTGCACTATATCTTTTGCAAAACTCAGACTAGCCGACCATGGGGTGGGATGGCACAAATATTTTAATTGTTGCCGGGCGGTGGTGGTGCACACCTTTAATCCCAGCACTTGGGAGGCAGAGGCAGGCGGATCTCTGTGAGTTTGAGACCAGCCTGGTCTACAAGAGCTAGTTCCAGGACAGGCTCCAAAACCACAGAGAAACCCTGTCTCGAAAAAAAAAAAAAATATTTTAATTGTTATCAAGTAGAGACTCATTTTAAGTAATACTTTAAAAAATAGAGTTATACTTAGTTAATATTTTTAGATTTCTTGAGAAATTCGAGGCTCTGATAAACTGCCAGGGTATTAGTTAATCCCTCTTAGTCTAAGGACAAATACAATTCCTAGAGTACCCTCTCTTAGTTTCACTCAAACAAGTAAAACACTTTCAGGCACTATCCTCAGTACATGGGAATTTGGAATATCACAGACATGGACATACCCTGTTGAGTTATATATTTCTTTTTTCCCAAATGAAATTACTTTTCATTTCATCTTTTATGTTTAAAATCTACAATTATTTTGTATAAAATTGTGCATACTGATTGCTCTGCTCATTTTTAACATGTGAACTAGGAAATTTATTTTCACCTAATATTTATGGGGACTCTTTCAATATCTCTCTTCATCTTTAACAGATGTGTGACATTAGTAATTCAAATTTAGTTTATGAGATACATTTATACAAATATTTAACATCCTAAAAAGATCAGGTCTTATTTCCATGAATTGTGAATGAATTTCATAGCAGATTTTATTGATTGTTTTCTAATTTTTCATAAAATTCAAAACTTTAACAGCACTAGTATGAAAGAATGTCTCACAACCATTTAAAACATTGCCCTAATGGTACACCAGGCTTCTTTGTTCTCATTATTCCTAAATCAAGTTCTTCTCATGTCAGGAGAATTATAATGAGATGCTAATGGAAGCATTGTTCTTTCTCTTTCTCAACCCCACTCACACATTAATATGCAAATATATCGAACCAATGAAAGAAAATTGCATAATTACGAAAGAAACACTACAAAAAATTTGCTAATGTGATAAAAGATTAGCATTTTGATTTTTTAATTAGTAAGTATATGTGGATATGTTGGATTCAAAGAATCCAAATTTCACTGGAATATGAATTATACCTGGGAAAGTAATTTCCAGTTTTTTTTTAAAACATGATGGATTTCTTCATTTTTAAGTCTAAAAATTTCTAAAATTGTTGAAAAGTGGTGCTCTTACTTTTAATCTATCATTATAGCTAAAAAACTATCTCACATTTTATTGATGCCTAGTACTTTCGGATCCAAGAAAATATAAAATTTATTAGATGATGCAGTCCTTTTAGTGTTTGTATATGTATATGTGGATATATATATATATGTGTGTATTTACAATATATACATAGATATTTGTATATAAATATATATTTAGATAATTAAACATTTATATTTTCTTCTTTATATCTTTACAGATGTTATTTTCTTAAATTTCTGTTCTTGGATATCACTAAAATTGAAATTACAAAGATAGACTTAGTATAATTATTAAAACTGTCAAAAGTTTTCAAGAAGAGAAGGGAACTCCTAAAAGGACTTGGAGTGATGTTCAATCTTGCTGAAAGCGCCGATTCTGTGTTCAGTTCCTGGAGGGTGCTTTGCTCCCACACCTGGACCAGGTCTCGAGGGTGAGATGCAGAGACCTGAGAGGTGTGAGCTGCATGTGTGAACACGATACAATCTGTTCATAAGCAGAAAGATGCAAGACTAAAAACCAACGAGACATCCCCTTCCTTTAAACTTTGTTTTTCATTATTTGCTGGAATTTGTTCTTCAATTCTTATATCTAAAGCATTTTTACTGCTGTAGTTTTCTGCTGTGACATATCTACAGGTGTGTCATGATATATGAAGACACCTAATATTTATCTTATTTTCCTGGTATTTGCATCTCTCCCTTATGCATCTGTGTATGAGAAAATTGTGTATTCAATCCTTAACTATATCTCTGAAAAGTTGATAACAAAATATTAAAAATTCAAAATGTATAGATGAGTATATACGTGCTTAGGAGGAAAGACAATTAAAATAGCGTAAAATTAGAACTAAATAATGCCTTGGTCATAATGTGAAACTGCAGACTAAGAATAAATGGTACTTAATTTTAGTGGAACTTTCTGCTATGTTAGCTATAATGTTTTTATTAACAAGGCATGTAATCAAAAATCATTTTTCTAGAAATGTAATCTGAATTTTAGTGATTAATAAAAACAACTAATTGAAGTGTATTGGTTACTCTTCTATACTACAAATTAGGTCAATGCTTCACAATGTCTTATGTTAAATGTAAATGGGGGCCAGGTGAAAAGGCTTAGTGTTTAAGATCACTTACTTACTTACTTCATTTATTTATTCAGAGGACAGAGATTTGGTTCACAACAACTACAAGGTGGCTCAAAATTGTCTCCAACTCCAATTTCTAGAATACATTTATCTATTTTAGTCTCTCAAAGAACAAGGAACATACATGGTATATATTTGTATATACACACAACAGCTGGACAATTAATATAAAAATAAATAAATATTAAACTAAAATAAAATTCACATTAGTATACAATATAGTCCTTTATATTTCAAAATATTTAAATTAACATATCTTTCTTGATTGGTTTTTATCATTGTCAATGTTATAGGTCACAAGGTAAGAGACATAATGAATAAATAATAGCTCTCTCTTTCTTACTCTTTGTGTGTGTGTGTGTGTGTGTGTACATGTGTGTATGGGTTTTACTGGGTTTGAAACTAAGAACTTTGCATGTGTTAATCCAGTGTTCTGCTACCAAGCTATTAAGCCAGGCTTCAATTATGGTCTTTGTTTTGTTAAAATAGCATGTTTCTATAGATTGAATGAATTAAAAAAGAGAACACATTCTTAACAAAAGAAAATGTATATAGCAATGTCTGCTGAATTAAATATTAAGTATAGAAACTGTAGGGTGCTCCAAATGTCAATGGGTGTAGAAGAGGTACCTGAGAATGTGACGTTTTACTTACTGCTTAGCCACACAGGAGATAAGAATTGGAGATTTGCAGAACAGCAAGTCCATAAAAAGTCTATACATTTATCAACTCACTCAAAATACCATCTCCCCACCTCCCCTCTCCATAGGATGCACTGGTCCTCCATTTGCCTTCAAAAAAGAGCAGGCCTTCCAGTGATATCTGCTGAAATGGCATAAGAAATTCAATAAAAGTAGACAAAAACCTTTGTATCCAGGCTGGACAAGGCTATTCACGAAGATAAAAGGGTTCCAAAGAACACAGAAAAGAGACAGAGACACCCCCACCAGCAGAAAAAAAAGAAAAAAGAAAAACCTAAGCTACATAACCAAAAAATGTATGCAGATGACCTTGGGCAGGGCCACACACCAACTAAGCAGGTCTTATATGGGCTCACAGAGACTGAAGCAGCAATCATAAGCTCCCTAATGTTTAATATGTCATAAGTCATTAGAAATAGAATATATAGACATAAATATATTAATATATAATAATATAAATTAATTACTCTGACCGCTGCCTTAGATAGGTTGGTCAAACTTACAAACTCAGAGAAGTTGTCTGAGAAAGATAGCGGAAGCCCTCTCTACCCTGATAGTATGATAGTGGTTAGATGTTGTAGAAATCTCCATTCACTTGAAAGATCCAAAGGGAAAGATTTATTGGCAAATTGAGTAAATGAATTGCTGATGCAGATACACGTACTTTTAAGTTATTGGGGAAATGTACCCTGGTAAACATTAACCTCCTGGGGTCCAGGACTGCACCATCGATTATCTTTACCAGTTAGTTTTGTTCTTTAGCATACCCGATAAGTAATTATGGGCATTAAATGCTTGTCAGGTGTTCTGTAGGCACCAAGGGTGTAGCGTAAATAAAATTGATTTTTAACTCACCTGCTCATGTGATTTCATTATAGTAGAAAAAGAAATAAAATACAAACATTGGACATAGCAACTATTTAAAGAGAGTCTGAAACTCAGTCATGTTCTAGACTTCCGAAGAAAGTGCTTTAAAAAACATGGAAAATGTGTAATTGTTTGATAAATATAAAACACTTTGAGTAGTCCCTTCCCATCTAGAATACCACACACCAAAAAGAAAGAAATTAGCTAACTCACGACAAACTTTATCTGACTTAAAAGAAGGTCACAGAACTTAAAAAGTAAGCAGATGAAAATGTTACAGAAATTTTTGGAACAAAAAGAAAATCTGATTAATTCCAGTCAAAAGTTTCACAGAGCTAAACATTTTGTGAGCTTATCTCAAGATCCTTCATCAACGGGGAAATGTTTCATTGCATGGGTTAGAAGTCAATCTAAACTTGCCAATCCTTCAAACATCAGTTTCATAATTTTTTTTCATATTTTTCATAATTTTTTCATATTTTTTTCATAATTTTTCCTCTTTCTGATGCCTCAAGTTCAGAATGTTTTGCTTTTTTTCCTTTCTTGAAAAGAAAGTTGACTTTGCGCTATGGTTTCTATGAAACCTCTCAGTGTTTTAAAATAAATACAGATGGTATTAATTACCTTGTGGATGTGTTCAAATATTTGATAGGGAACAAGTTAAAGGAAAAGATTTAGTTGGGTTGAATTGTGAGATGATATGCTATTCTTGCTTAGAAGAGATGGTAGCAGTGGTCATAGAAGTTTATAGTGGCAGATTAGTCTCCTCGCAGCAGACAAGTAACTGGGCAAGGGAACCATTTGGATTCCTTTCTATTATCTATTTCATTTCCCTTTCCTTCTTCACTCTGGAACCTCAAGCAGTGGATGATGCCACATACATTCAGAGTATGCAGGTCCTTATCAATTAATTAATGCCCTGTAGAGAAATTCCTCATGGGCGCATGGTAAAATGTGATTTGCTAAATGCCTATATATTTCTTAGTTCAACCGAGTTGAGTATAAACTTCTAGATAAGTCATCAATAAATCTAAACTTTTTACACTTCCAGTAATCATGAGATTACTTACCACTGAGTATTGTTGTAACAATGATAACAACCAGAAGACCAGCTCACATTTATTGTATAAAAATTCATCAAATTACATTAAATTAGCCAAATCCCATACTGTGTGTACCCACAACACCTACTGTAGCCTGCACATTTTGAACAGTGTCTACAGCTACAAGTGGCGAATTGAGTGGTGGTAACCAGGTTAT
This sequence comes from Alexandromys fortis, assembly GCF_014885135.2. Lineage (NCBI taxonomy): Eukaryota > Metazoa > Chordata > Mammalia > Rodentia > Cricetidae > Alexandromys > Alexandromys fortis. The sequence continues at coordinate 13,897,427 of NW_026067911.1, read as the reverse complement.
AAAGAAATGCATAATTCTCCATAGTCATCAATAGCAACTTTGATAAAAAGAAGTATTTTTATGACATCAAATTTATGTTAGAGTGATTTCAATATATTTTTAATATTCTAATTATCTAATTGTTAACAAGTGAACAACATGGACATAGTGTAATAAAGATATTAATGTATTCTATGAACAAATGAAATTTATTTGGAAAAAAATATTTGTAGTATTTCCTATTGTTATTATAACAACGTACTAAAATTAGGGTGGTGTAAAGAATAGAAATTCAAGCCGGGCGGTGGTGGCGCACACCTTTAATCCCAGCATTAGGGAAGCAGAGGCAGGCGGATCTCTGTGAGTTCAAGACCAGCCTGGTCTACAGAGCTAGTTCCAGGACAGGCTCCAAAGCCACAGAGAAACCCTGTCTCGAAAAACCAAAAAAAAAAAAAAAAAAAAAGAAATTCATTGCCTCATTTCCGGAAGAAACAGAAGACTCAGCCAGAGTTGGTTTCTTCTGAGACCATTAGGGGCATAGCTTCAGCCTGTTTAGCTTTGTTGTTCGAATTCTCTCCACATACGTTTATACCCTTCACTCTGTCAGTCATCCATATCCATCATTGTGTTGTGTGGTGCCGTCTGGATTTCCCTGTCCAGCAAGAATTTCAGGCTTATTCAATCAGAATTCACTCTAATCACCTTATTTTAACATGATTTTCTCCATATGGACTTTGTCACCCAATAAACTCACATGAGGAGATAATAGAACCTAGAACTTCAATTCACCTGGAGTTGTAAATATATGATTTTATAATATGTATATGGATTGCATATATACTGAAATATTACTTTATTATTTTAAATGTTTGTACATGTGTGCATGTATATATCTCTGTGTAAGTGTGTCTCTGTGAGCGTGTGTGTAGTGTAGCAAACTCTGTGTGAGCACATGTACATGTATAGGTACAAATGCCTGTGTATGTGTGTGTAGGGTTTGGAGAAGAATGTCAGGTGTTATGCTCTGTTACTATACACCATCCATGCTCTTCCTTTGAGAAAGATTCTCACACTGTATCTAGAGTAAATTCTTTTATCTTGACATCGCTGGGCCATACATGCATGGGTGCTGCACTCTCCATTGTATCTAGAGCTAGGAAACTCCTTGATCTTCCCATCTCTGAAAACTGCCATGGCTATGTTGTGTGAAGTCATACCAGGATTTTTACATAGGTGCTGCGTGAGCTGAGAATACAGGTTCTCATGCCAAGCTCCAACACAGGATCTTAGTTGTGGTAGACAGAGGAGGATACAATGGTTTGAAAAAGTCTCCTGCACAATTATTCTTGCTAAAGATTTTCATCTAAACATTGGTTTAAATATTTGTAAACTAAGAACTAGGAAACAACTTTTGGTCCTGCTTCACAAATTTATAGAAATGACTGAAAACTGATTAGTTCTATCCTCAAATTTGGACATTGGTTGGAAAGAACAAATACTTATGACCAGCACTGAAGTAATTCAGCAAGTTGTATTTTATATACATAATAGGAAACAGAATAATTAAAAAAGAGGTAATTAATATCAGAGGGAGTATGGGTGAACAAGTGAAAATGGAAGGGGACACAAAGGTGGAAATCATGCAAATTATGTGAAATACTATTCAATTATAAACTTTAAAAGTAATAAATGAAGAAAAACAAATATAAGGAATTTATCATTTATACAAGCAAATTTATTCTATTGGTATCTTTGTATGATATTTACATCTAATTATTTTCCAGTAACATATCTTTGCTAAAATTAAATTTGTAATATTCTTATCATTAACTAACTTGGTCACTTAAACATAAATATTTTTCCTTTAGAAAATACTATTCAGATACCAAGAACTCTGTGTTCTATGTCATACATTTTCCCCTATACTTACTGAGATACAACAGTTTAAGATGCTAATGAGATAAAAGAAATAAAAATTTTGTGAGTAAAATCAATATCCTAAGATATTATTGTCAGTAATATGGTAATTATAGGCAAGAAGAATGTATCGATGAAAATGTAAAAAAAAAAAAAAGAAAATATGAAAATGTGACAGCTGTATTGATTCAATAACTTTAGCTTCTTAAGCAAAGAGGAATGAGATATGTTGATTACTCTAGACTTCTTTCCAGCAGTCACTTCCAGATATTCAGTTAAGAAAATGAATAGCCTGACAGTGGTGGCATGTACCTTTAATCCCAATACTCAGGAGGCAGAGGCAGGCAGATCTGTGTGAATTCGAGATCAGCCTAGTCTACAAAGAGAATTTCAGGGCAGTCAGAGCTGCTACACAGAGTAACCCTGTCTTGATCAAACAAAAATAAAATAACCAAAAAGAAATTTAAATAGAACAGACTCAAGTTTCTTGCTTTGTGTCATTTCCTTTACCTTCTTCATGATTAGTTACAAAACAAGATTAGGACATATATGAAAATAGTTGATATGTGTTTTATTTATTTTGACATATTTTTTAGAAATATATTTTATACTAGATGCACACAATTTATCTTTAGATGTAGTAATATGGAAATTTGTTCTAAACATTTCAGGGATGCTTTTGATTTATGTGGGCAAACTTATGTCCTTACTTACAAGAACTTTAATTCAAATGAATCATGCAGACAGAAAAATTATATAACCCTTCTATATTTTTAAGGTTTATTGAGCTAAATACAAATAATATTACATTAAATATTAAGCATAAATCTATTTTCATAACTTTCAATAGGTATGCAATAATTATTATGTAGTCTAATCTCCACAGCTGGCATTACAGAAAATTTATGAAAAATATTTTTTCTCTACTTAGTTCTTTAATATGCTATAGGCATTGAGTATGTGTACATAGGTACTTGATTTTTCATTTTATGAAAAAAGTGAAACATAAGCTAAAATGGAGCCTTGTTTCCCTCTGAAATTTTTCTCAGACATTTCCGTTTTTTTTTTCTCTTTTAAAATGACTTGAATAATTGAGGTATATTTGTTTAGAATGTATTTGAAGATTCCATAGATATAATTAATAAAAGTACATTTTTCTAATAACAGGTTTCAAAAATTTTATTTGCTTTAGCATTAAAGTGAGCACATTAGTATGTCCCAGACACAACAAAGGGCATTATTTGAAAATCAAATATTTTTGTTGTTGCTGTACATGCGTTTGTTTCTCTTAGTTTGGTAGTTTGTTTGTTTTAATTGAAGCTGGTTTTTCATCAATACATAAATCTTTTATGTTTCCACTTTTAAAAATATCTACTCATCAGAATGCTGTGTAATAACCATAAATCAAATGAAAGTAACAATATTTTTATCCGTTCGAATAATAATAGACTTTTCCAATGCTAACTTATAAATCAAATTATGGGGATTTTTTATAATAAAACAAAATCCAACTAAGATAATTACCTATTTCCATTCTTTATTAAATTAAAAGAATTTAAATATATGTCTGCCTGTATGTGGAGTATATACATATTAGTGTAGGTGTCCACAGAGAGTGGAAGAGGTTGACATATTCCTAGAAACTAGAAGTAAGAGAAATTGTGAGCAACTCTGTGTTGGTGCTGAGATCCAAACTCTTGCTCTCTGTGAAGAAAGTATTCATCCCTCACCAAGTATTTGTTCCAATTTTAATATTGTTGAAATTCTACTGGAATTGGACATATCAATGTTGATTAATGTTACTATTTTAAACAAATGAATTAAATGAAGAGACAATTGCTTCTAGTCACTAAATACATCTGTTTTATTTTGTCATGCTATATTGATATTAGCTATATTTTGTATTTCTTTCATGATAGATATAAAGCTGGTGACTTATTGGTAGCTATAATAATGTAAGTATTCCAACTCAATTGCAAATCAGCTCGTAAGCAATTACTATATACTTTGCTAAATATTTCTTCCTAATATGCTGAACACACAGTAGCTACTTAATATTAGGAAATCGTTTCACATATTTGAACCATGTTTTCAAGTTTGATTCATATTTTCACATTCATTAACCATCCTCTTTCTTTAATCTTGGCAAATATACTTTATAGTCATTTCTAATTTATTGCTCCAAATTAAAGGAAGGAAGGGAGTCTCCTCATTTAATCAAGAAGGAATCTCATCACAGATGTACATTTTGTATAATTTGGTCCTGATTTACTTTCCTGAAACCTGACCATCAAACCCAGCTGAGGATTGTCCAGGAGCAGAGGCGATCCGTATCAAAGCTGTGTCTGAGCAGTTCCACAAGAGGACATTTTCAAGGCAGCAGATGAATCAAAGCACTTATTTTTCCCTGAATTCTAACACAAAGCAACATCAAATAACTTAGCTGTGCAGTATTGGCTCCTTTGCACGCTTTGAACTCGGGGTATAATAGTCTCACGAAGGCTTTATGTCCTGGAGTAAAAGTAGGAGTGGTTACCCAGGATTGTGTTGAAGAGACTCATGAATAGTTGGCGAAACCTAGATGAAAGGAGTTTTCTTTCATTACTTTTAGTGACTGGAGGCTTTTAGGTGTGGGCATATATTCAAAGCATTTCAAGTTCTCAGGGTTATGTAGGCAATATATCTTTGACTTATTCAAACACCAACAATTTTACATTATATATGTGTGTGTGTGTGTGTGTGTGTGTGGTTTTGTTGGTTAGTACATTGAAAGAAATATTTCAACAATAGCTAGCGTGTTGACTGAAGATATGCCTAAACATTCCAATGGAAGAGAGTTTTCATTCAAATTATATAAGAGAAGACATATATAAGGAATTTTTTCATTCAAGGCATTAAAATGATCAGTTTTCTGATTCACTATTATATTATAAAGGCTACTGATTAACTTAATTTCACAAATAAGGGAATTAGATGTATGACTATTTAAGATGCTTATATTATTGCTTTTGTTATCATCCTGTCTTACATAAGACCTTGGCTCAACAAACAAAGAAAAAATTTCAGTTCTCCAATAGAAGTGATTCTAATAATACCAAACCCAGATAATGAAACTGTAAAGGACAGAAAAACAAAACAAAGCAAGTAAATAAAGAAACATTTTAAAATGGCAGGAGAATATTCTTATTGATCATTGATGCAAAATTCTCTACAATTTTCCATATGAATTGGCAAATTGTTTGTTTACAAAATTTTAACCCTGCTTGGCTAGAATTATTAGAAGAATCAGCACCATTTTCATAAATTTTACAGAAGTATTTTAATCCTTTATTGCTATTTGTATATACAATGACTGTGTCTGTGAAATTAAAATATATTTTAACTTATTTGGTAAATAAAAAATTTATTTGATTATTATTAGGAACTTATGTAGGAGTCCCCTCAGTAGGCTGTAAATACCATTGATTAATAAAGAAACTGCTTTGAGTCTATAGCAGAGCAGCGCAGAAGAGATCAAGTTGGGGAAACTAAACTGAATAATGTGAGAAAGAAATCAGAGTCAGGAGAAGCCATGTACCTCTGCCAGATACAGAGATGTTGGAACCTTGCCGGTAGGCCACGAGCCATGTGTTATAATATAAAAAATAGAAATGGGTTAAGCCAGGCGGTGGTGGCGCACGCCTTTAATCCCAGCACTCGGGAGGCAGAGGCAGGCGGATCTCTGTGAGTGCAAGACCAACCTGGTCTACAAGAGCTAGTTCCAGGACAGGCTCCAAAGCCACAGAGAAACCCTGTCTTGAAAAACCACANAAAAAAAAAAAAAAAAAAAAAAAAAAAAAAAGAAATGGGTTAAATTAAGATGTCCCAAGAGGATGACAGATACATAAAAAAAAAAAAAAAAAAAAATTCAGATAAAGACCTCTAAATGGGTCACAGTTTTGGATAAATGTGCATAGGCTTAGGAGAGAAAAGAAAAAAAAAAAAGAATATAGACAGTTATAAAAAGAAGTAAATTGTTTATAAGTAAATTGTTTAGTGAAGTGTACAACAGTAACTCATGGCAAGTAATATCTTCTAGTGATTACTGATAAGACTGGAAATATTATTAAAGAAATAGGCTTGCTGCTGTCTTTGGTGCTTCTTCTCATAATCATGTATTATTATAATTTTTATATCTCTAAGTTCAAAAATAGTTCAAATGGAAACAGATACCTAGATCATCAGTGTAAGTTTGTTACAAAATATGAATCATGATATGTGAATTATCATTAAAGAGTTAAAGAAATATCTACTAATTCCTCTGTACTTCTTTCACAGTCTAAATTTTTGATACGTACCAATTCATAAAACCAGAGACAAGTGATGAAAACTCTGCTATATTCAGAAAACTTGTGGAGATTTTAATCAAGCTCTTAGTGAACATTGATATATCTTCAGAACTAATATATGCTAAAAATTACATTTCTTTTATAAATATTTAATTGATTATTTTGCTGTCTTACTCACATGAAAAAGAACAGAGACATCTTTGAAAAAAATCTGAAGTACAACCCTGATATTCTTTTAATAACAGTGCTCTAAGCAGGAATAAGATGGTGAAGAAGGAAGAAATCTGATGCAGTTTACTATAATTTCTCAATCTAATTCATTTTCACTTGACCACTCAAATCTCATTTTCATTTTTATATATTTATGGGAATGCTAACCACCACCCATTCTATGCAATATTTATTATGCAAATATTTTCACGTTTTCTCCCTTGGACACCCTTTTCTAAATTCATAACTACTTTTTATAAATGAGTTGGAAGCCAAACAATCATGGCTAAAGTGGGAAGTCTAACTTGCATCCTGTTTTGTTTCACAGATCCTAAGACATGTATATAAATTTTTCTACATTATTTAAAAGGTACAAATGGTGAGGATAAATATGGGGTCTTGAATGACACTATACAGAAACATTTACTGAAATCAGCTCTATTCATTCTCACTGATTTGTAATATGTATATATGTATATATTTAATCAAACTTAACAATAAATCCTATGAATATAATTAACATAATGGCTATGAAACAATTTACATGTTTATCAAAAATCAAGCATGGAATATATGTGAAATGTATGTCTATTTGCCTAGGTTCCTGTTTGATTGAACCAATTACATATATGTTGCCAGTCCTTCATAATCTGTCAACATAGGCATCTGTTGCTATAAACACTCATCTCACTGTTGTTCATTTTACACATATCAGAGTATGAAGACAGTGTCTTTTCCTGTTTCCATTGCCCTGATACTGCCACACCTATCTAAATTGTGAACTCAGTTTTTTTCTTATGTATGAAAATATTAATTTTTTTCTCTCATCCCTTGATTTGCTTTTAAAAATTAACTTGAAAGTCTTCATTTGAGAGTACATACCTTTATTTTGGCACGTGTCTTGTGGCTTTATTGTGTCTTTATTTTTCTTACTTTTCCACTCTGAGTTTTTTTGTGCTGAAACATTAATCCAGAATTTATTCTTAGTTCATAATTTCTTATTTATAACACTGGATATTTCATATCTAAGTCATCCTCACAAAAGCAATAATCATCTGGCCCAAGGTTTAGCAACACTCAAGTTAGAAAATCTTGATCTAGATCTTTAGAACGCTACCATCCATCTTTAAGTGTATTCATGTATAATAATGAATCTTATAAAAACTTACTTAACAGAAACCACTTTCACTTCAAACATCATGGTAGATTACTAAAAGTCAAGATGGCTAACATGCTGTATATAAATGCAAAATCTAGTGTTTTTATTCATGATTACTAAACAATCTTTTAAGATAGACAAGAAAATAATTCAAGACTGAATAAGAGATGCATTTTATCATTAACTTTAAAATTTGCTTAAAGAGCCAAAGATTTCAGTGCAAGAGCACCTGCTTTAAGCCATTAGCATCATAATTTGCAGGCTTTAATCTTACATGACATTTCTTAACTTCTCCCCTCTTGCAAAACGTAGGTTGTAATGAAGTTAACCTTTTATACATGGATCTACTGTGCTGCAGATTTGACTCATAGATTGTTCAACTGTTTTCAAGCCCAATCACAAGACTGTCAACCCTCATTGCTAGCTAAAGAAAATGCTGCATAAAGAACATAAAAAGAAAAATATGCAGAAAACAATTTTTAACATTTTTGCTAAGAAACTACATATATCAGCCAGCACCTGTTATTATACATGTCATCTTGTAAAGGAATGATAATTTTTACTAAATGTAAAGTTTCTAAAACTATATTTGAAGACTTCAAAACTGAAATTTGCTTAGAGAGTTGGAATTTTGGAAGGATGTGTATTGGGGAGTGATAACAGAATTTTAAGGGAAGAAATGATAGGACATGGTTACAATACATTTTATATACATTTGAAGATTTAAAAATAAATTAAAATAATAATTATTTCAAGGAAGTGTAAAGTTGTACAAAACTATTATGATTTTGCAAGTATTTTGTGCAGTGTCCATCTAATCGTAAGATACCCTACCTGAGCAGATCAGGGCTCAGGAGCTCCCATGTTGATAAAGTGAACACAGAGCAGGTGAGAACACATGTCATCCCCTGATAAAATATGATTACTTGATTACTTTGATTTGCAAAATATATTCTTTATAAAATAGGGTATAAAACTCTGAGGGCAAGAAAACGAGATAAAGTTGTTATTTGTAGGAAATTTTTGTGCCTGTTTTGCTTTTCTCTTGTAAATGTGTGTGTGTGTGTGTGTGTAAATCTACCTACCATCTACCTGTCTGTCTGTCTGTCTGCAAATGGAGATTGCTCATTTTTTCCCTGGCTGCCCAGACCTGAATAAGAACACAGAAACTATATTAATTATAATACTGTTTGCTCAATAGCTTAGTTGTATTCCTAGCTAGCTTTTACATCTTAAATTAACACACTTCTATTAATCCATGTATTGCCATGAGGCTGCGGCTTACTAGAAAAGTTTAGGCAGTGTCCTTCTCCTTCAGTAGCTGTGAGCACAAATTTGTAGTCATATTAACAAGTTCCACAATAGCCCAGAATGGAGTATAACAAAGGTTTATTTACTTGAGGATAAAGTCACAGTAAGAGTAGTGATCCAAAGTCCTCTTCATGTGCTGGAAACTGGAACTGAATCCAGCAGTAAAGAGGCCCATGCATAATTTTGTCTACGTTTATAGCATATGAGACTATGCCCAAAGTGTGTGGTATCTTTTTTTTTTTTTCGAGACAGGGTTTCTCTATGGTTTTGGAGCCTGTCCTGGAACTAGCTCTTGTAGACCAGGCTGGTCTCGAACTCACAGAGATCTGCCTGCCTCTGCCTCCTGAGTGCTGGGATTAAAGGCATGCACCACTACCTCCCGGCTAGTGTGTGGTATCTTAAAGACTATTGGCTGAAGGATTTCCCTCAACATCTACTTATCTATCCCTCATCTATCTCTCATCTGTCTCTACATGTGAAATTAATGATGTGTGTGATCATTATTATTCTTCAAAAATTAATGATTAACAAATATGTTTTCTTTTGACTTTATCAGGACAAAAGTAAACATATAATTTTGTTTATTAATATAGTGTTTAAGTGCATGCTAGATAAGATGATACACTGAGTTCATTTTAAGCAGGGAATACAGTCTGCTATGAAGCAAATGGAATGCATATGTTACAATAATATAAGTTACAATGTTGGAAAATAACAACATTATGTAAAGTTAGCGCACAAAGAAACAAGGCAGGAAACGAGTTGTGGGTGATGCTAAATTTTTAATAATTATTGGAGGAGAATGTCTTTGCCTTAGGAAACATATTGGAATCATATAGAGTAAGATTGAGAACTACTTTGAAGAATTTAGAAACATGAATTTTAAAAAAGCAAGCAATATGTGGTAGGGAGGTTATGAAATTATAAATATTTGAAAATGCAGTTGGGTGCACTGCAAGTCAGTGCGTTGAAGAGAAACTCACTTTCATATTACATAAGAAGATTTCTTAAGAAACACATGGGATTAAGATGATAGATTTATGTTTTATTTTTCCATCTTAACAAATTCACCTAGACATATTTGGCATGTAATAAAGAGGCAACCATTCTCTAGGAAATATTAATCTTGTACTATAAGAGTTTTCAGAGATAAAAGGACAGTCAATTGCTATTTTGAACTTTAGAATATTTTTTCTAAATAGTGTACATATATATCCAATTATCTATAATCCTACTTTTCTAAGTATAAACAATTTTGAAGCTTAAATATATTTTCACCTCCTGTGAAATTTTTACCTTCTGTGAGTCAGTATACAGTAATGTTTCATCTGAATTCAGCTATTGATGTTTACCTTTTGGCTTTCCCAGATCCACAGCCTTTCAATTTTCTTATTCTCTGCACATGCTGCTAGTCTCAATGTAGAAGTCAGAAATTTTTGAATCTCTTTTGCTAATCATGAAGGGTTAAAACATATCTAACTTGAGAGCCTAGCATCTTTTGCCTGTAAATTTCTCAGAGTGGTTGTAGAAAATTTGCTCTTCCACTAAGTGTGGAAAAGTATGCAGATGCCTGACTGATACTGGCCAGAGATAAGAGGAATTTCTGAGGTATCAATCAGTTTGCTGCAAAGGACAAGTGATGGATCAAAGATGGGTGAGATTGGTCAGTGAGAAAGGTTAAGGAGGAAAGTGCACAAGAATAAGTAACAGTCCAGAATACATGTGAAAACCTATCCTCAAGTTTCTTAATGAGCACATTATTGTCCTTATAAATTACCCTCCTGGCCCAAAGGTTTACATGACTCCTAAATCGGTCCCTATCTTCTGTAGCTAATATAGTAAAAAGTACACAATTGGAAGTTATTTATTGAGACATGTACTTGCAATCTCAGTGCTGAAGAAGCAGAGACAGGCAAAACTCTGGGTCATGAAGACTATACTATTGGATAACTCCAGGGTACTGAAGAACTTAACTAGAAGAAAGGAAGTGAGAAAGAGAGAGAGAGAGAGAATGTGAAATAAAGAAAGAAAGAAAAAGAAAGAAATCAGAGAAGGAAGAAAGAAAAAAAGAAGGAAAAACATGATGCTTAAGGAATGATTTGTTCTGTGGTTTAGCATGAACATGCATGTCCATATGTACACACATTCATACACATAAACACACTTGAATACACATGAAAAGAAAAGATTTCTATGGTCTATTATATGGTGATATAAATACAAACAGGTTAAAAAGCATAAATCATAGGGATAAAGCCAACACTACCAAAAAGGAATAAGAATGCTAAAATCTATAATTTTACTAGGCAGAAACTATATATATATATATTTATCATTTTTTTATTATTTATTTATTTATTTATTAAAGATTTCTGTCTCTTCCCCACCGCCACCTCCCCTTTCCCTCCCCCCCCCCCAATTAAGTCTCCCCCCCTCGTCAGCCCTAAGAGCAGTCAGGGTTCCCTGCCCTGTGGGAAGTCCAAGGGCCACCCACCTCCATCCAGGTCTAGTAAGGTGAGCATCCACGAAACTGCCTAGGCTCCCACGAAACCAATAGGTACAGTAGGATCAAAAACCCATTGCCATTGTTCTTGAGGTCTCAGTAATCCTCATTGTCCACTATGTTCAGCGAGACCGGTTTTAACCCGGGCTTTTTCAGACCCAGGCCAGTTGGCCTTGGTGAGTTCCTGATAGAACATCCCCATTGTCTCAGTGTATGGGTGCACCCCTCGCGGTCCTGAGTTCCTTGCTTGTGCTCTCTCTCCTTCTGCTTCTGATTTGGACCTTCTAAATAAAGGACATTGAGCCTATAATTCAGGTTCTTTGAGAAGCTAAATAAGAAGGAGAACCCAAAGAAAATCATATAGGCTTCCTCCTGAATATTAACCTTCATCAGGCGATGAAAGGAGACAGAGACAGAGACCCACAATGGAGCAGAAACTATATATTTTTTGACTTTATTGAGCTATACATTTTTCTCTGTTCTGCTTTCTCTCATTCCCCTCCTCTTCAACCTTCTTCCATGGTCCCCACGCCACCAATTTACTCGGGAAATCTTGTCTGTTTCTACTTTCCATGTAGATTAGATCCATGTCTTTCTTACTGACCTCATTGTTGTCTAGGTTCTCTGGGATTGTGAATTTTAGCAGGTTTTTTTTTTGCTTTATATCTAAAATCCATGAGTAAGTATGATATTTGTCTTTATGTGTCTGGGTTATCCCACTCCATATGATGTTTTTGAGATCCATCCATTTACCTGCAAATTTCAAGATGCCATTTTTCCTGCTGTATAGTACTCCATTGTTTTGATGTACCACATTGTCCTTATTCATTCTTAGGTCAAGGATTATTTAGGTTGTTTCCATGTTCTGGCTATGACAACAATGCTACTATGTACATAGTTGAGCACATGTACTTGTGGTATGATTGAGCATCCTTTTTGGGTATATACCCATAATTTGTATTGCTGGGTCTTGAGGAATGTTGTTTCCTAATTTTCTGAGAATTCACAATACTAATATCCAAAGTGGCTGTACCAGTTTGCACTCCCACCAGCAATGTAGGAATGTTCCCTTTACTCCACATCATCTCAAGCATAAACTATTAGTGTTTTTGATCTTAGCCATTCTGACAAGTGTAAGATGGTATTTCAGAGTCATTTTGAGTTGAATTTCCCTGATGGCTAAGGATGCTGAGTATTTCCTTAAGCATCTTTCAGTAATTTTAGATTTCTCTCAGCTGGGCTTGCTCAATCTGCTTTATTATAGAACCCAGGATCATCATCACTGGAATACCACCACTCACAAAAGGTTGGAACTTCACCATCAATAACCAATTAAGAAAATTTCTTAAGAGTTTCCCTCCTCTTAGATGATTTCAGGTTTTGTTACGTTGACATAATGCTATCCAGAACTTATCAAATTGTTCTATTTTTCTATTATATTCCTCCACTCCTGACTCATCTATAATGTTAACAGAAGTCATGATTTTTCCCCATGGTGATTTAGATTCATAAGCCAAAAAGACAACGCGAGGGGGGAATAATTAAGACAAGAGGAAAATAATAATGATTTGTCCTTATTAAAATTTTAAATGCATAATCCATGGACTATGCCATTGGGTTAAAATTAATCACATAAATTTAAAATAATCAAAAAACTGGTATTTCATAAGGATGGTATATCCAAAATATAGGAGAACATTTAAAGATCTATCCATACAACCAACTTATTCAATAGGAAAAATATAAACCTCGTTCTAGAAGATATGCAAATAGTAACTGAGAATATAAAAAACTTAGTGACATGTTTTGAAATCAGCTAATTTTAATCAAGCTGATTAACTATCACCACACATTAGAGAGTAAATTAAGCACAAAGATAAAGGAAGACCAAAATGTACAGAATAATCCAATATCAACATAAACCTAGGATCTTTATGAACCAGAATTTAAAAGAGAAATTCCCATTATTATTGTATTATTGGCAGGTATATAACATGCTGCAATGGAAATAAGATTCTTACAAGTTTAATTATTTACTTATTGATTCTTTGTGTGTGTGTGTGTGTGTGTGTGTGTGTGTGTGTGTGTACATTGAGTTCAGAAGAGGCATCAGATATTCTGGAACTGGAGTTAAGGTGGTTATAAGCATTCATGTGGGTGTTGGAAACAAAACCAGGTTACTCTGCAAGAACAGTAACACTGTTGACTCTTAAGACTTCTCTACAGTCTCAAATGCATCTCCTTGATCTTTTGGCAGTTAATCTTAATGTGGTACAACAAAATGTGGGCTATAGTAAGAGATCTCTGAGAATGTAACAAACACAATTCATTTATAACAATAAGTATCACCAATAATCGAAATATCCTTAAATGTTCTTCTGTTGTTTTATTATATGATTATATAAAGCTGATATGTATTTTATATACTGACTTAAACAATTTCATATGAAAATTTCTCGGATGTCAAGGGATCTTGATAGACAAGGTTTCATCAGTCCTCTTGAGAACACAATTTGAGAAGCATTTTCCTAATTTAAAGTTCAAGAATCCTACATAAAAATCATGGTCTTCCCTATTATATGTGCAAGTGATTTGAAAATTTATGTCTACAAAACTCACTTCATGTTTCTAATAAAAGCTTTGTTTGCAACACTCCAAATTGGAAACAATCAAAATGTCCTTCAATAAATGAGTAGATAAACACCCTTTGATTTATCCCTATGATGGACTGTATTCTCCAATAAAATTTAATGAGCTCTGAAGAACAAGTGACATGTATCTTAAACACAATTGATAAGGGAAAGAAGACAATCTCAGCAGGCCACATACCATTTGAATCCAAATGATCAATATTCTGTAAAAGTTAACAGAATGGAGAACAGTGTTTGTCAGGACATGATGGGAAAGGAAAAGGTGAATAGAGGAAATGGAGACATGATTTCGAGAAAGCAGATACTCCTTTATAATATCATGAATGATAGTCAATTACTAACAATGTATACACTCGAAAATTATGAAATATCACAATCTGAATATGCAAAAAGTAAACCAAGGTCATTAAAACTGCAGGTTTCCCATTCTTTTATTTATTTATTTATTTATTTATTTATTTGTTTGTNTTTGGTTTTTAAGACAGGGTTTCTCTGTGGTTTTGGAGCCTGTCCTGGAACTAGCTCTTGTAGACCAGGCTGGTCTCGAACTTACAGGGATCCACCTGCCTCTGCCTCCCAAGTGCTGGGATTAAAGGCGTGAGTTGCCACCACCCAGCTAGGTTTCCCATTCTTGTAGTGGAGATTTGTACATGGAAAAGAGAACGATTCCTGGAGAAACTGATTGATTGGGACTTGGCGCCATCATAATCAACATATACTTTTCTCAATATAGAAACAAGTAGTAGCATGTAGAAATATGAATTGATGTGAACATCTTGGGACCTGTCTTCATCTTTATGTTTTTTTCTCTATTTAGAAGATCTAAAAAATAACATCTTATTAGCCATGAAAATACATACTTTGACTTTTATTTTCAGTGTTACTATTAAATTAGAGTAATATCAAGATTTGCATCGAAATGGATCTTGGTTTATTAATATAAATTTAAGGTAAATTTTGTTCTATGTATATTTCTGCTCTTGATTAAGGTATTGTGTTTGTGCAGCTCATTTAATAATATAATAACATAATTAAGATATAAAGGTTAATAGATAGTCATCTATAGTGCAACTAGTCCAACTATTGCAAACAGGATATCAATAAAATATGAATGTGGTTATGTAGAGAATCTGTGGAGAAAATCACTAAGGTCTTTACTTAAATACTTTACCATCAAATTTATAGAGTCTTCGATTCTGTTATTTAGTCCTGTATAGTGACTACCGTTCAAAGAGAATAGTATGGAAATTAGAAAAAAAAAACATGTTCTTAATAGATTTGAGAAATATTACCACTTTTATGAAATCAGCATTCATATTAATAATGGCAGGCTGAGATTATTTTTATTTCACTTGCCAGAATGGTATTTTATCTGTGGGAAAGCATCTTCAATATCAAAACATTCTAATGCAGTAACAAGAGAACTAGACCAAAAGCTATCTGTGCACATTCTACATGATACGTAAGCTATCCTCTTTAAAATATCTAAAATAGATTATCACCTACAAAGTCAGAAACTGTCATAGCTTGGGTAAACCATTGAAAAATTAAAATTAAAAAGTTGCATATTGTTATGGATGGGATCCACATACAACATGACTCCACTAATAAAAAAAATTTCCAAATCATTATTAATATTCATAATTCATCAATACTGATCTATTAATTATAAGAACTTTAATATTTTATATGGCAGAGTAAGGTCAGATAAATAATCTTGGGAGGTATATCAATATTCATCCTATCTCCATGATTAATATTCTCCAATATGAAGTTATAATATTTGGAGATTAGTTAAGTTTTGTTATAGGGATATCAAAATGATAGTCAAGTTTTTCCATATTTTAATTTTGACTTATATCCTTGATTTTGATTTCAGGAATCAAATTGAATTGTAAAGCTGCACAATGAAGGAAGGTTCCAATAACATTAAGCTTTCAAATAAGCAATCCAGAACCATCTTTTTCATAAACTGAAGAACACATGTACATGGATATATAAATACTTGCAACAAATAGTCTTGAAAATTAATACAGTATTTTACGTTGCATATCATAAAATAGTTTACACAAATTACCTATACTTTTGGTTATACACATAGGCACACTACCTAGCTATGTGTGTCTACCAAGTATATGGAATACATATAATATATGCTTAAATTTTCCTCATCACATGTTACAATACCTGGCTGATAAGAGTTGTCATGTTGGTGTTTGTTTAGAATTTTGAATGTCTTTTAATCTTTATAACAGGTGGTCCTTTGAGTTTCTTTGTTGTAAAGCTTAATATTGTTTATATATTTATTAATTATTTAATGAATAAAACTAATAATTCATTCTAATTGGTACTGGGAGTTGTATAAAATATTTTTGAGAGTTCTTTTCTAATGAAAGATTCCAGTGTTATGTAAGTGTAAACAGTTAAACTATATAAATTCTTTGTAGTACGTACAGAAACCTGACCTGCATCACACACACACACAGACAAAAGTGTACATTTTATCTAAATTTTTGATTTAGACTGCTTTCCATTAAAAGTTTTGCACATCAAAAATCTATTGATGCCTTGGAAGTTTAGTAAATGTCAATTTTGTAGTCAGGTTAAATTTGTTTTCTTGAATGGTTGCCAAGAAAACTCTTGTTCAAGAGTCTATTTAATAGGAAGTAGTTGAGATTGCTTCCCCTGTATTGGTAAGGGTTGTTATTTATAACTGGTTGCAAAGAACAAAATGGGAGAATGAATCTTTCTGCCGATCCATACTGAAGTTTCTGAAGCATTTGTTGTGATGATTGACAGCATGATTATATGATCTCTTAAGTAGCCATGATTACATTGTGAATCCTCATGTTTAAATTTGCAAGTGTTTTATACTGATGATAGCCTTCAAATTAGTGAGTACTTACTCCAAAAAAGCCACTAGAATAAATTTGTAAGTATGAAAGACTCTTCAATATTTTTCCAGAATGTGTCACATCATAGTTGGTTATTTTTGCTTTATTTAACTACAATAATATCCTAGAAATAATGTTTCTTCATTGCATCATGGTACATTTAATGGCCAAAGGCTTAAATTATAATATATTTAAAAATTTTTGTTATGAATAAATGTAATATAAACTCTCCAGCAGCTAATAAAACACATTTACAATCCTGATTATAAAGGCCCAGATTAACATCTTACATTAATATCCCAAAGTCACTAATGGATATGTAATATAATGCAACAAGATGTTAACAGGACTCAGAATCAATAAATTAATCACAACAACATTCTATATTAAGCTATAGGAATTTGGTCTCTCAGAATACCTTATAACACTCTGAGTATAAGTACATATTCTTTTATGATTATGTTGATGATATAATACCTGCATGATGATAAGAAGTAATCAAACCTTGGGGTTATGATTGTATTACTATTAGTACTTGAAAATGGCACTATTATTTGGGATTATTATTAAATACTTGATCCAGTAACATATGCTATATAGATACATTGGCAAATGCTTCATGTTTTCAGTATTACAGGACATGATTTCTCCACATTTTCATAATGGTACATAAATAAAAACCTCTGAATTGTTAACTAATAGAAATTTGTTTTTCTATTTTTAGTTGTGTATATTGCACTAATGACAAATATAGAAAATGCATACACATACTTGATATACTTTCATCATGTCCCAATTGATGTTCTCATATTTGTTTAACTGTAGGTAATTGAATCACAAACAACATAACTACCTTTTCATATGTCTTGGTATAAATATTATTTCATTTTGATGTATTATATTGTTATTTCTCCCACAATTGTGAGTTAATTTTTAACAATATATTTCAAAAATTTGTTATAAACATAATCCTGATTATTAGACTCATCTTTCTGTATGCTTTATATATTTAGAATGCAGTCAGATTTGAAATGTAAACATTTAACTTTAACAAAGAAACAGCTGTGTGTTATGTTCACGTGTGTGTGTGTAGGTCTGTACCTAAGAGTGTGTGTTGTGTGCATTTATTTTTGTGTGTGTGTGTGTATATG
>NW_026067911.1:13875809-13879314 GCF_014885135.2 Alexandromys fortis | reverse complement strand
TCTGTGATTATGGACTTGTAATTTGTAATTATAAATATTGCCTGTAGACATGTTCAGAACTACTAATGATTGTTGCAGTGATTCAGGAAGCAATCCTGTCTTGGAAACAAATGCTTTCCTGGACTGAAGATAAACTTCAAGTCATCCTGGCACCACTGAAAGCTCATAATCAGACAGCAATGACTCAGCTTCTCCTACAAAATGAATTATATATAATTGTGGTTAGATTATGTGATTAATCATGGATTCTTCAATTTTAGTTTCCTTGAATTTTCATAATTGTGCTTTCCTGTCAATCCTCTAACGGGTTCTTTCTTCATTTTCATTATAATTTTATTTTCTCTATTTTGAGTAGTTCATTCTATATTTTCTGTGGCTAGAATATTATAGAATTAAGGAAGTATGTAACTGCTTTTAATATTTTTATCTAATATTGCAGAATATTTTTATTATTATATAATATTTTAAGTAGTATTTTGGTTGTTTTAGTGCAAATACAGGTCATGTCTACATTCTTTTTCTGTACTAAATTTATCTTCATCTAAAGGCATTCTCCTAGATTTTTCTATATATTTACCAACTTTTGGTATCATTTATAAAATATGTATCTCACATTTAACCTTCAACATTAATGTTTGTAAGATCTATTCTTTGACTTGCCAACCAATTTGCACAATATTGTTTTTTACTTAGCTTTATACTTTCTCCTCTTAAAATTTTCACACTTTATGACTTTTGGCTTCTTAATAGTTTCTTCCCCAGAAAACTCTAAACATTTTAAGGACAGGAGTTATTCATGTCTCCTTCAATATATATTCTGATTGTACAGTACAGGAACTTGTGTGAGAATTGAGATAAATATTTATAAGGAATAAATGAATTACTGATGCTGAGTTATGTCAGATTGGAAGACTTGAATTCTTTCAGCTGATCAGAAGAATAATTAAAGTACAAAAACTGAAAAAAAATAGTTTTAAGCAAATATACAGATATATGGGCTAAGAAACTTCATAATCTAAAGGAAGAGAGCTAATACCCAAAGTCCTATGAGTCCAGAAATGATTTGAATGAGTCTTTACTGCTTCCACATAGTAATATATATAGATATAATCTTAACACATTAAAAAATAATTACACAAGACATAAAGTTAAACAATTTGGGGAAAATCTTACGCAAGCATTCACAATGCAAGTGTTTAGTCCTTAACTGTCACATAAAGATACACATTATAATATTGGTTTCTCATTTAAACATATTACCCTGCTTCTCCAGTCTATTTCCTTTAATATAAGGTTCATTTACTGTATAGGAAACGCTTGAAGGGGAACACACATGATGAAGGGGAATACAAATAAAGTAATCCTACACTAGCTCCAAATAGGTTATAATAAGGAGTTCTCTATTTAAAAGTGAGTCCACAGATTACAACAGGAAATAGGAATGGAATCCAGCATCCAGGTATAAGAGCGGGGAGAGAAAAAGAGAAAAGGGCGGTGAGTGTACAACATTTGGTACCCAAAGCCATGCCCAACTTGGTCCAGCCTCTAAAAGGCCATTGACTGAAGGAGGTTCCCCATCATCTCCCTCTTTTGTCTAAATAAAAAAAAAAGAGTTCCAAACCCAATACAAAACTATATACAATAAGAACAATTAATTATTAAGTATAAAAATTAGAATTACAAACTGCATAAACAATATCAAGCCAGAAACATATGCTAAATGTTTCAATAAATATTCAATCCTAAGATGTTTAAGATTTGTAGTAGAAATGGATTGGCTAAGTAATATCAAGAAAGCAATTATGACTATCTAGTCTTTAACCCCATTGAAGACCTGAGAAAGGAGATAGTATTACCTGAGTAGGCCGGAAGTAAATTCAAGTAGCTTCCAAAATGTACAATAGATGGCATAGACTACTGACCACCTTGACAATCACCCAGAGTCTCATGTACAGTGTTGGAGCACCAACATTGGTTAAAGCCCAGAGTAACTGACAGACCATTTTTAGAAGCATGAAAAATTTAATACCATCTTATCCTATCTTGGCAAGGTTTGGCAGTCTTTTCTCTTGTATCTGCTTGTCCAGCCCAGACATTGTGCATTTTGTCAGTGGTTGAGGCATCGACAAGAAACTTTTTTTGCCTGAACTGCTTGATGGTATCTTGTATGAACAGAACATTTAGGACCCACAGAAAAGTATCTGCTGAACTTATCAAAAGACTGGTTGACCTTCAAGGTTCCTGCTTCACCGAAGAACCTGCCAGACATTCTGCAGGACACAGAAGAAAGCAACTGGCAAATTTTGCCAGTATATGGCAGGAAAATTTTTCAAATTCCTGGCTTCACTCAAATGTCTGCCAGGTATTATGGACTGGTAGACTAAAGATGAATGCCCCAAAGTTACAAAAGAAGTTCGAGTGACTGTCCAGGCAGTGAGATGTCTCTTTCATTTCTAGAAGTTGTTTACACTGCACTTTGTTTTTACTTAGTTAATATTATATCCTCTGGTGTCTTTGATGGCATTGAAGACTAGATAGTCATAATTCTCCTAAGTTATGACAAAAGATAAATTAAACATAAAATTTTAGACTCATAAAGATAAGAAAGATGATAGATTATTTTCCTCAATTTACCATGTCTAAAGGTACTAAGTATTACTATTGTTATTCTTGCTTCATAACAGTTTTGCAATGTAATTTTACTATGTTAAAGTTAAAACTTTCCTTTTTAATTACACAGAAAAGAGGAGCTCATTCAAGATGTCCTTTTCTATATGTGATGCTTTTATTAGTTAACAAATAAAACTGTTTTGACCAATGACTTAGCAGAGTAAAATAAGGCAGGAAAATCCAAATAGGTGTATATAAAGAGAGTAGTCAGAGTGAAGGAAACACTATGTTCTTGCTGAAGGATAAAGATACCAGAATATGACTGAAAGGCCACAGTCTCATGGTGTTACATAGATTAATAGAAATATATTAAGATGTAAGAGCTAGCTAGGAATATGACTGATCTAATGGAAAACTATGTTACAATTAATATTGTTTTGTGTGATTATTCGGGTCTGGGTTGTTGGGAACTAAAAGAGCAGTCTCTTTCAACACTTTTTCTATTCAAAGTGTACTTTTTGTAATTTAGCCTGTTCAGCTTTTCTCTTTGTCTTATAAATCTTCATTAAAGTAACCATTAATAACCACATATCATAGTCTATACTAGGCTGTTTTAAGGTTTCTTCTGCCAACAAAATTGTTCCAAAACTCTCCACTTTAGCCTCAGGCAAACTCTTCAGTAAAAGGCAAAACACAGCCACTTTCTTCATCAAAATATCACAAGAATGATCTCTAGGCAACACAGTAAAATTCTTTTTTTTTTCTTTTTTTTTATTGAGAATAAGAAAAAA
Organism: Alexandromys fortis; assembly: GCF_014885135.2. Taxonomy (NCBI): domain Eukaryota; kingdom Metazoa; phylum Chordata; class Mammalia; order Rodentia; family Cricetidae; genus Alexandromys; species Alexandromys fortis. The sequence goes on along the minus strand of NW_026067911.1, from coordinate 13,875,913 downwards.
AAGTTTCCGCCTCCTCCCAGCCTCCCATTTCCCTCCCCCTCCCCCCAATATTCTCCCCCTCCCCCCTCTCTTCTCCCCCTCCCCCCACTCCTCTCACCCCCCCT
>NW_026067911.1:13862018-13873385 GCF_014885135.2 Alexandromys fortis | reverse complement strand
GAGAGAGAGGGGGAGAGAGAGAGAGAGAGAGAGAGAGAGAGAGAGAGAGAGAGAGAGAGAGAGAAAGAGAGAGAGAGAGAGATTGATTTCACAAGCTCTATTTCTGCATTTATAGTTAAAAGACCATGCCCAAGTCTAGTGGGCTGGCATATTACTGGCTATTGGCTGAAGGAGTTCCCATGGCATAAGATGAAAGAGATGTTTAGGACTGAGCAATATATGAGGGAAGCAAATACATGTAAAAATGTGAGAAAATACTGTAATGTAAATAAAGCATTCTAAGTTGGTAAGTTATATTTTCAGAAAAATTAGGTTTTAAGTCAATTTATAAAAGAAATAATCCATATTAGTATCAGTTTGGTTTCTCTATGTCCTATCACTCAGCTTTTTAGTACCTTCAGCAGTAGGTCTTACATGTAAGGATGGGAAAGTAATCAAGAAGGGCAATTGCCTGGTATGTTTGGAAACTTATTTTATCAACTACTTGAGAAGAAGTAACACATAACTGGAATTAGGATTTTTGTTTGATAGGTAGTGCTGTCTGGAGATTGCCCCTCTGTTCAAGGGAAACTTCATTTAATCTCCCCTCCCTTATTGTCACAAAAAAAAAAAAAAAAAAAAAAACAGGGATTCAAGCTCTAAGGAGTTACCCTTGTTTCAGTAAATTTCCTCATATCTATGTGAAAACTGAGACCGTGCATTGATTTCCCAGCAGCCCAGGCCTGAATAATCATATAGAAACTATATTAATTATAACATTCTTTGACCTAAGACTCAATCATATTCCTAGCTACCTCTCATATCTTAAATTAATCCATTTCTATTAATCTGTGTATTGCTGCATGGCTATGGCACTACATCGTTTTCTACATGTCTTGTTTCCTCAGCAGTTGGCTGGAGTCTTTCTCCTTTGGCAGCTACATGGTATCTGCTTGACCTTCTCTACTCTCTCTCTCTCTTTATCTCTATTTGGATTTCCCTCGTTACTTTCCTCTGGTAAACAATTGTTCAAATTAGCTTTGTTCACTAATCAGTAAGAGTAACACATATACAGAAGAACATGCCACATCACCTATGCTCATTCAGGGAGCAGGAAATGAATACAGTAGAAACTAAATTGTGAGAGACAATGGGAAGAGATGGAGGACAACAGAGAGGAAGGAAGACAAAGAGAGACTATGAGTTTAGTAGTGCATGGGAGTCAAGATAATTACACAGAAACTGGCTTAACTAAATCACTGCTTGGCCTACTTCTTATTGGCTAACTCTTACATCTTAAGTTAACCCATCTCCATTAATCTGTGTATCGATACTTGGCAGTGGCTTACTGGCAAAGTTTTAGCATGTCTGTCTCTGGTGGTGGCTCCATGGCTTCTCCCCAACTTCACCTTCTTTCTCCCAGGATTCAATTTAGTTTTGCCCACCTAGCTCTATTCTTCCCTATAAGGCCAAGCCAATTTCTTTATTCATTAATCAATAAAACCAACACATATACAGGAGGACTTCCCATATCTCCTCCCCTTAAAATTGTAATGTATAATTAAGAAATTAAAATTGTAATGTATAATTAAGAAATATAAGTTAATAGGTAGTCATCTATACTAGTCAAGCTTGTAGTCATGTTAGTTATGTTTTCTAGATATATAAAGACATATTTCAGTTAGATAGGTGTTCTTCAGACCACTCAAAGACTAACAGAATATGGCATTTAAAATGTTTTAAGAACTTAAGACTTTTCATGACAGTGAGACATATCTGCTCCCGGCAGCACCAATCTACTTCAAGAGGAAGATGGGCATCAAAGAGGCTCCTTATGAAGTTTGCTAACCGTTTGTACAAGAAACTGCTCTTGCTTGTACTGCTTATTGCTATGTTATATGAACTAGAGATGCAGGACCCACAGAGAGATGACTGTTAAACTTGCCTAAAGGTAAGCTGATCCCTTCAGGATTCCTGCTTCATGAAAGTGTCTGCTAGACATTCTGCAGGACACATAAAAGTATGACTGACAAACTGTCAATATAGGCAGAACTGTCTTTGAAATTTCCTGCTTCATGGAAAAGTCCGCAGGATATTATGGGCCTGTGGACTAAAGATTGGATGCCCCAATGATACAGAAGAACTTTGGGTGATTGTCCAGGCAGAGAGATGTCTCTGCAAATTCTTGAGTTTTTTTGAAAGTTGCTTACAATGCACATCCGGTATACTTAGGTAATATTGTATCCTTCTGGAGTCTTTGATGGAGTTGAAGCATAAATAATATTTTCTTTAGTCACGATAAAAGAAAAAATAGATATTGTAATTATAATTCTTGCTTGATAACTGTTTTGTTATATGTAATTTTAATATTTTAAAATTAAAACATTCACTTTTATTTAAACAGAAAAGAGGAGGTGATGTGGGATTCTTCTCTGTGCTGTGAACACCATTGGTTAATGAATAAAGAAAACTTTCTTGGCCTGTGATAGGAAAAATAGTAGAGCTAGACAGGGAAAACTAAACTGAATTCTGGGAGAAGAAAGGTAGAGGTTAGCCAGAGGCCATGTAGTCCTACAAAAGACGGTTGCTGGAACTTTAACTAGTAAGCCACAGCCTCACTGCAATACACACATTAATGTATATGGGTTAATTTAAGATATGAGTTAGCCAGAAATATGCTTAAACTATGGGCCAAGTAGTGACTTAATTAATACAGTATCTGTGTGGTTATTTTGGAAATCTGGATGACCAGGAAATGAACAAGCAGCCAGGCAACCACCTACACCACCCCACATCAGGTCTGCATCCCTCCTTTATTTGAGATAGCAGACTGAAGCTCACAGACACATACCTTCTCTCACTGATAACTATTTTGAAACTTTCTGATATTTTTCATCATGGTAATTTGTTTTTCACATTTCCTTTGGTCAATTTCAGTCATGTTGGTGTGATGTAACCCCCACTGAGTTGATACAGCTTTATTTCTTATATACAATTAATCTTCTTCACCTGAGGCTCAAAAATATAAAATGCAGAGGCAATAACCAGGCCCTTGGCAAAAAAGAACCTCAGTGGATTGTCTAATGAGGAAAAATATTTCATTCATGTGGATAATCACACATTAAAAGCATGAAATTGATCTCTCAGTTAAATGTGTAGAAGACTGTCAACCATCATTTTGTATTGAGAAAACATATTTTGTGGATAATAAAAAGTTGTAATTCATTTACCTCTTAAATGTATACAGTGTTCTTAGACGTTGCTTTTTGCCAGATTTAAGACCCCAGAATAGCTGTCAGACTGGCTGCTCCATAGAAGTTGTGCTCACTCTTCTTGATTATATCATAGAACAGGCACCTAGCATGTGTACGTATCCATGAGGAAGGCCAAAAGTAGCATGTTATCATAAATATTTAATCTGTGAGCTATTTGTAAAAAGCTTAGCTAACATGGATGGGCATTATTAATCAATTAATACATGAGTTTATAAACTTTACCTTAAAAATAAATTAAAATGTAGAAATAAGGGAGATTAAACAAAAATTCACAGGAGTAAAATTGAAAATCAGTAAAATGCAGGATAAATAAACACCAGTATTTATTATTTCTATTTTACTTTCATGTATTTTAAAATTCTGTTTTGCTAAAAATATTTTTTAAAGTCATTCTGTTTTGCTGAGGATGGAAGCTAGATTCTGACTTACACTCAGCACTTAACACTGCCCCATCCCATGCTGCCAAATCACATTTTTTTGTTGTTATTTGTTAAGATGAGTATTATGGTTAAGAGAATTTTGAGTAAATAACAACAAAAGAAAATACTGTAAACAAAAATCATTAGATTAAAATATGAAAGGTAACATATTCAAGAAAATGAAGATTATAGCTAAGAAACAAACAAATAAACAAATTCCATTTTTTCAATCATTTAAAAACTGCATTCGACAGTTTTATAACCTCAAGTACAGTAACAGTTTTTATAACCAATTTCACACTCTTTCAACTTTTAAAACAAAGATTGAAGTGTGATCTTTTAATTTCATACAATTCAATTAGTTGTCTTAATATAAGACATAGACCTTAATTTAATGAACATTCCTCTCAAAATTGCATTTCTAACTCTAATATTTCAAAAACGATACTGACTTAGAAAGCCTAGTCATTTACCTTGAGGCTTATTGCATGTCACCCTGTAGGCCTAAAGCAAATTAGAATTCCGACTCTGAGTTAGTTAGGGACTGTGATTAGCCTGAGGGAGTCAGGCAAAAGAGGAAAAAGAAATATTTATTGAATATCAGCTACATATCAGAAAGCTTATTAATATATGCCTTTCATATTCATTCTTTTAATTCTCATAGCTAAATAATCCAATAACATTTTCTTTTTCGTTTTGACAAAAATGACAGCTTCTAAGAAGATATATTTTAAATCACAGAGCAAACAATTCTGAAATGTAAACTTATCATGATAGATGGTAAAAGACATATCTCCTTGTGTGGTTTTACACCTCTCCAAGTTTAGGAAAACATTTATGATTAACTCATCCACTTCATATCTTATTTAACTTTGCAAATTTTGTCCTTACATAACAGTTTCAAGGTAATCATTGATGCCTGGATAATATGTGAAAAGAGAAAATTCTGCAGCAAGGAGAGTGAGATGTGTAAACTCGTATTTTTTAAGGTTTTGTGGAGTATTTGTCCATGTAGATTATTGCAAAAGTGAAGGCATGTGATCATGGACTAAACAGATATCAGTTATGTGTGAGAAAACAATAAGAAAGTCACTAAGGTAATAAAGAAAATTTTATGTAACTTTGCATAGAGTTTAATATTCAAAGTGCAGAACGTAATCAGAAGAGAATTAGGAAAGATAACTCATGGTTGGAATAAGATTCCCATGCTGAGCTGACATCTGATTTGAGAAAGAGCTGCTTCTGCAGATGCCTGAGAAGCAGAGAGTTCAAGGATAAACCGCAAAGGAAATAAAAGGTCTGACTGACCAAGAGCCCATGAGATGACAGCAGGTGAGAAGGTACCTCATTAGAATCCCCAGCATGTTCAGGTGTGGACGTGCTGGACTAAGACTGGGTGGACAAGGTGATTCTCCATTCAGTATGTGATTATCTTCAGGGACTTCAAACAAATGTGCTTCCGATATGATTTTGATTGTACTGCTGTGGAGTTCAAATACATATTTGCTAACTACAAGGGTATTCAAGAGTCAGGGATGGCTGGTTCTTTGCCTGGATAATTTGATTGCCTCTGTTTTTTGTGAGCTGTCTCAGATTCTCATAGAAAAATAAAAGTCCATTAATACTCAAAACAGAACTTTTCGGTTTGTGCTTCTCTTACAGGTGGTCATTTTTCCTACCATATTTTACAATTACTAAAATTGTTCTAAACAATCCATTACATACATGATGAGTACCTCAGACTTCTAACAGCTCTTCCTCTAAACCAATGGAGTCCTCGCTGGAAAGTTCTCATAATTAGATATGGGCTTTCTTTATATTTGTACACATTTATTTATTAACTATGTCTCTCCCCATCTCTCTGTCTCTGTCTATCTCTCTGTGTGTTTGTGTTTGCATATCATAGCACAACTTGCAGGAGTCAGTTCTTTTTGCCTTGTTGAAGGTGTAAGTCACGAACAAGGCCACACCAGTTTGGAGTTATAATTAATAGGGTGTTATTTATTTAAAGGGGAAAAAACTTACAGATCACCGTCCCAGACAACAGCCATCTGCACAACCAGGAAGGGAGTCTAGTCTCCAGTGGAGCAGGAAGTGAAGAGAGAGAGAGCAGAGGAAGTAGCCGCTTTTTTAAAGGGAGAGAGACCACGCCCCAATGGGCTGGTATCACAGCAGCTATTGGTTGGAGGAGCGGAAGGACCTCCTGCAACACCTTGTGAGTCACAAGGATTGAACTCATGGTGTCAGGCTTGGCAGCAAGCATCCTCACCTATCCTTTCTTCATGCAAACCCTAGACATAGGCTTTCTTCTGCTCCTTGTGGATCTTTGCAGTATGTGATTCTGAACATTTCACACTTTCAATGCCTAAACTTTGGTTCCAAAGATAAGTTAAACTGTTATGCTCGATGACTGACAGGTAGATTCTGCCTCAGAGATCATCATGCTGTGATAAGTTATGGCTTGAAGTATCCATAAAACAGGTTTAGTTTTGGAGTGAAATTTTCACTGTCATTTAAGGTTCACAGTGCACATTGCAGAATCACTTTGTTGCTGTAATGAGAACCTGCAAGCTTCTAGGTAGAGGGAGAGAAAATATATTTACCATGATGATCAGCTCTACGTGTCACACTACAGATTAAAGTATCAGTCAAGATAGGCATTGGCTGTTTTGATTTATCTTTATAGTCCTGAAGATTATTTAAAAATCACCATATAATTATATATTTTTTCCTAGGAAAAAAAGTGCAAATAAAAAGTGTCTCTGTTCTCAAGTAGGTCCCATCCGGAGAGGGTCCGTGTGCAGTGTTGGTAAAACATAAATTTATCTTCATTGCAACAAAAAGAATGAGTAGTTCTTGGCAAGTCAGCATGGATCACTTTAGTCACAAATCGTGCCAGCCAGTAATTTGCTGCTGTTACAAAACATTAGACCGGGATTTGCCTGTTATTATCACTGTCCTCAGCATGATAATGGAATTATGATCATTGGCTGTCACTTCAATTTACCTTATGCCAGTAGATGTTTCAAGAGGATAGGGAATTCATAGCCACCTTGAGAGACAAAGGAAACGATAGCAGGATAAAATCTGTGCTTGATTACTAAAATTGGGAGGAACATGCCTTTATGGATTATTGAAATATAAAATGAATGAAATATTTAAATACAGATTATTAATAAGGTAGTAAGAGAAGAGTGACATGGTCAGTCATCAGGACTCAGTGGGCCTTCCAGGTTCATCTGTCCCCAAACAGTTGAGATTCAGCAGAGGTAGAAAGTATTTATTAGAATGTACATTTACAAAAAAAGAAGTTGATAGGAGAAAAGAGAGCTGTAGCATTTTTAGGTCACATGAGGTATATTTTTGGCATATTTGTTTTCCCAAACACATTCACTCTTAGCTGTAAATCCATATACAACTTATTACATTCTATATACCATTAGTGCCTTATCCCTCCACCCATGATGTGGGTGTTAGTATTACAAGAGTCAGAGGTCTATCTCTACACCCTGGACTCCCACTGCTCCCGTGTCCACAGTCAGTTTTATTTAGTTTTGGCAGAACGCTTCCGGTTTCCTTCTTGGACAGGTTCTTTAGATTTGTTTTTGTCTTTACCAAATCCTAATTTGGTAAGGGTCTGTGCAAATCCTTACTAAATTAGGATATGGTAAATCCAGTATAGTCTGCACCACATTCTCCTCTCTATTCTTTTACCTCGGTTACTGTATTTTTCTTAAAGAAATGTCAGTATAAACTCAGGCTGCCAGTAGCCATGGGAATAAATCAGATAAAGGAGAGAGCAGTGAGCTCATAATAGAGTGGTCATTCTTTGTCCTGTTGTTCTGTATAGAACCCGGTTGCTCTCCTTCTTTCCTACAATGTCAGGGTTAGGGAAGGATCAGTTTACATAGTCACGTAGCAAAGTCACTTTTATCATTTCCTTCACATTTTGTCTTGTTACTAGTTCTGGCAATGTCTCCTGCATGATTGCTTTAAGCATTGTATGAGTCCTTCAGAGGGAATAGCACTCACTCCTAGGCACAAACTTCCTCCGAAGATTCTCCTGTGCACTTTGTGTTGTAGGTTTTCACAAAAGCTGAAAGAATGTTAATTCACTAGTGAGTACAATCTTTCCCTAATTATGTTTATATCAACTGTCTGTTCGTGGCTGCTTTTCTCTTCCCTTTATTCTGGTGTTTTAATCCTTCCATCCTTTGTGTCTTAAACACATTGCATTTTTCTGTCACTTTCTGAGCAAGAGGAGTGGATGGGGGAGAGGGCAGAGGATTTTGGGGGATATAACAGGAAGAGTTGAGGGAGGAAAAAATGTGGTCAGGGTGTAAAATAAATAAGTAACTAAAAAAAAACAAACAAACATCACAATAGCCCATCCTTAGGATTTAAATTATTATTCAGAAAGGTAGAAATATCAGGGTTTTGATGAAGCCCATTAAGCGAAAACAACTTCCACTGAGTTAATAAAAAAAAAAAAAACTGGAATCTGAATATTATCTCTAACTCTATGGAGTGATGACATTCTGATTTGCTTTAAAGATTAGAATATTGCATACTACTGTTTCTATCCTTACGATTCAATACCGCTGGGTCTGACAATCAGCTGCCCAGTATATCATTTCTTAAGATAGCAGAATTACTTGAAGTCATGCAAAGGGAGTGAGAGGAATAAGTACTTTCCTAATACGATATATATTCATATCTCCTAGAGTCCCCTTCCTCATAGACCTGCTAGCAAGGGTTCTACCATGAGGTATTGCTAACCTTGCCCATTTTTTCTTAGTATTAGCTTTTCTTTTTTCTCATTTGTATCTGGTTTTTCACTCCCTCCCCCAACCCCTGTGACCAGACCTTTTCCTTAAACTCTGGGATTTCTCATTCTTTCTCTGAAGCTCACACCTCCTTTCTTTCTGCCATCAATCTGCTTGATGAACACATTGGCTGAAGATACCATCTTTCTTAGACTATAAATTAAAAAGGCAGGACTTTCTCTCCTCCTCCTTCCATCTCCTTCTTCATTAAAGCAGCTGCTAGTTTTGAGATTCTCCCAGGAAAACCCAGTTCTATAATTAAGAGCCAAATTTGAAGCAAGCTTTAGTTAAATACTAATCTCGATGGGCTTTAGTTAGGACCACTTCCTTGGATTTCCAGCTTAGTGGCAACACGACACAACAGGTATTGTAGGAGCTCTTTAAAGAAAACTCCATATGGCCACCATATTTTCCATGTGGCTTAGCTTTTATTTTTCAGGAACTTTAACTCTCAGCATCCTAGGACGTTACTTGGTCCTCAGGGAGGTGGAGGTTACAGGTTAACTATGGGTCTTACACTGCCAAAATTTTAGTGGATTATCTGTTGTTGTTTTTTTTCCTTCAAAGTTTAATAAAAATATATTTCAGCTTCCTTCTAAGAAAAAAATATTATTAACTTTATTTTTATATTAATAATGGTGGGATAAGTCATAAAAGCATGTAATGAATTTGCTCTCCACCAATTTCAAAATGACTGCTAATAGCAATATAAATTTTAAAAATAGCATATCCAGACAAAGATGTAAACCTATTGTCTTCAGTAGAAGGATTTTAAAACACTTAATGATAAATGCTTCTAGAGAGATTTTAACATGCTTCACAAATGATCTGAAACAGCACAATGATTCTGCATGGCAACAGCTATTATTCCTACAATGCTTTAAGAAAACAGCTTATACACATGCGCTTATGTTTTCATCGAGCTTCTTTATTCAAACAAAAGCTTTGGGGATTGAAACCCAATAGAATCGAAAAAAAAAAACCTAAAACAGCCTTTTAGTTATAAATATAATTACACTAATATTAAAGTTTTTAGCATACAGTTCATTCTATTTCCCATCTTTACCCTTTAATTTGAAGTCATATTCTCAGGTTGAAGCAATTGAAATTCACTAAAGAAATTAAATTCTTATGTCAATGACAAGATTTCTTGGTTTGAAACGTAGGAGTGCAGGAATCTTGTTCAGGGAAATAGAAATGGTGTCAAATTACCATTATTATTGCCAAAGCATTTATAAAAGATATTTTTACTAAAATATATTCAAAATTGACACTGCTTTGGTGGATTTGAACATGTGAAAGAACCTAATGTGGATAATGTAGCATGATTAATAAAAACCCAGAGATGAAAATTGGGGTTCAACCTGAAGGTCAGAAAAGCAATACAGCCAGTCAATGGCTTTTACCTCTATCTCAGTTGAAAATGGTGATCCTGCCTCCAGGATTCTAAGCATGAGACTATAAGAGAGCTGTCTCCTATGTTTTATAATCTTCTCTAGTTCTGGGATTAAGGATGTGCATCACTACCACCTGATTTCTATGGTAAACTAGTGTGGCTACTGGGATTAAAGCTGTGTGTCATCACTTCCTAGTCTGATGGCCATTGTAGCTGTTTTACTTTTCTGAACTTCAGGCAAACTTTTCTTATTAAAATACAAATGAAATGCTGCTACAAATATGCATTATAATAAACAAACCTCATTCATTTAGTGACTATCTTGGCAAGAAAATCATAGTGGAGACTGAGTTGAAGTCTTAGATTCTAAGTAGAAACTGGCATGGAGCCAGTTTTTCATCCTCAGCACAGAAAGGACCCATTTTGTGGCAGTCAAAGATTCCGAGATTTCATCTTACTCCTGTAAGCATGGACAAGATCAAAAGCACTAGTGAAAACTTATGCTGGAGGGTATGTGAGGTAAAGGGAACACTCCTGCATTGATAGGAGTGCAAACTGGTTCAGCCCCTTTAGATATCAGTGTGACGATTTCTCAGAAAATTAGGAAACGACTTTCTTCAAGACCCAGTAATACCAATTTGGGGTATATATCCAAAGGATGCTCAATCATACCACAAGGACATGTGCTCAACTATGTTTATAGCAGCACTGTTCGTCATAGCCAGATCCTGGAAACAACCTAAATATCCCTTGACTGAAGAATGGCTAAGGAAAATGTGGTGCATTTACATGGAGTGTTACACAGCAGAAAATAATAATGACATCTTGAAATTTGTAGGCGAATGCATGAATCTAAAAAAACATCATATTGAGTGAGGTAACCAAGACCCAGAAAGGCAAATATCATACGTAGTCACTCATAAGTGGCTTTTAGACAAGCAGTTTACAGTTTATATTTTTAGAGAACGTAGACAACAATGAGGACCCTAAGAGAGACATACATGGATCTTCTAGAAAAAGACAAGATCTCCTGAGTAAATTGAGGGCATCATGATCATGGGAGAGGGTTGAAGAGGAGGTAAGACAAAGGAAGGGGATCTCTGTCTCTGTCTCCTTTCATCGCCTGATGAAAGTTAATATTCAGGAGGAAGCCTATATGATTTTCTTTGGGTTCTCCTTCTTATTTAGCTTCTCTAAGAACCCGAATTATAGGCTCAATATCCTTTATGTATGGCTAGAAACCAAATATGAGTGAGTACATCCCATGTTCCTCTTTTTGGGTCTGGCTTACCTCACTCAGGATGGTGTTTTCTATTGCCATCCATTTGCCTGCACACTTCAAGAAGTCCTTGTTTTTTTACTGCTGAGTAGTACTCCAATATGTATACATTCCATACTTTCTTCATCCATTCTTCAATTGAAGGGCATCTAGGTTGTTTCCAGGTTCTGGCTATTACAAACAATGCTGCTAT
>NW_026067911.1:13848166-13860666 GCF_014885135.2 Alexandromys fortis | reverse complement strand
TTGGTGGTATTATTTATAGGACTTTTTTACTCATGTTCTAATTCTAAAATGGAAGCACAGATTTATAAAAGGAAAGTTTTGATCTTAAGATGTCTATCAAGTTAGCTTTTTTTCCTAGTTAATCTTTCATTTCCTAGGCAAGCTGTTGCATGGTGTGGAAATTTTCAAACAATTTGCTTGCCCCAAAACTATCTTATTCATTTATATGAAGACTGAAAACTGAACGTTGGCTACAATAAATATACTTACAGTTAACATATTGGTGAAAAAGTTGTGTTTACACTTTAGTCAAATATGTATACGTATATGTTTGTGGAATGAATATCATAGAAACAGAGGCCATGAATTTCAGAAAGAAAAGAGTGTGGGAAGGATTAACTTAAGGAAAGGGAATGTTGAAAGTAATATAATCACATCATCATTAAAAAATTAGAAAAATAAAGATATCCATGTGAAAATTACCATCTACTTTTTATTAAAAGTGTTTGAGAATTTACCTAAGTAAAAATAGTAGTGTAACTTGATATGATAGTTGATATTGTAATAGCTGCTTTTTAGTAGTTTTTAAGATGACAATAAAAGATGAACTAGATGCCTTTATCTCAAATTGTACAGTTTAGTGATATCAATAGTTTGTATAGAATCATTTGTACATAGCATATTATTACTGTTTTCCAATGTACTTAGGCAACTTAGAACTCTTTCTTCATAAAATTATTTGTCAATAATCTATACTTGTTCTATTGCAGAACAGAGTCTTAACTCAAAATCTATGTGCTAGAATGAACCTATATTTATTTACAAAACTGATGGGTGTACTGACATTGTTAACATCTCCTTTTGCTGAGACAAAGTTTTTTTTTTTCAAATACAAAAGAAACATTTTCTCCCCTAAGCATGTATGTTAAGAAGGCAGCTTAAGACATATTTTAGCTATAGACATATGTTTGCTTTAATTTTCAGAAAAAAGTAAATTCATCTTAGAAGAGAGACAACTTTCAGGAGAACACGTAGTCTAAGAAGAGTACCCAGGGTTCCCTAAGCATGGACTTGGCAATGAGTTCACACCATATTTTAGAACTGCTTCTAGACTGACAAGGGAAGGGGCATTTGTCCTTCTCAGTTGGGAGTGGGACAAAATATGCTGGTCATCACATTTGTGCCTGTTTACACAAAGTTCTAAAGCTTGTCAATCACTCACACCTCCCTTCCTACTGGAACGGAGATCCAGTGAGAATATCCACTGTCAATCACAGTATTTGCTCAGAGTCCGGTGTCCCAGTGTCAAATTAAGAGCAGGTTCAGTTGCAAATGCTCTGCCTGTGCTCCAGGATCTCAACCTTCAGCAGACTTAATACAGTCACGTTACACTAAACATCATCTAGGTGCATGCCTAGACTCTGTGCTATTATATAAATGAGGAAAACTTCTGTTTGCTCTGATTTTAAAAATAAAACCATAGTCATTTATCTACAATGATTGCTGTAATTCTAACTCCAATTTGATGCACAGAATCAGATGTAGATGTTTTCTAATGTTTCCCTTTCTCTTAATTTTAATTAGACTAATATTTTAGATTCATATTTATTTTATTCTCTCTCTCTCTCTCTCTCTCTCTCTCTCTCTCTCTCTCTGCTTGTGTGTGTGCACGCATATCTGTGTGTGTGAGCGTGTGCGTGGGTGTGTGCATTCATTCCTGTGTTCACAGAATCCAGAAGGCAATACTGGATCGCCTGGAGCTCATGAATTGTGAGACACCCACAGATGCTGGGAAATAAATATCAGGCTTCTTCAAAATTAACATGTGCTTTTAATTGAGAAGCCCTCTCCAGTCCGACAATATTTTTAAAACTTCAATTTTAACATATGTATGCGGGGATGCCAAAAGTCCTTCGCTCCATAGCTTTATCTATTTTCATTGTTTCCTGGAAGTATTGGATTGTGATAACTGAATTAAAATACAAGATACCCACTCACTCTGCGAGACATGCAAAACCACTCTCAGATGCGTTTTTCCAACCTCCATAATTCCACACTCCAAGTGAGGTAAGCTTCATCACCTTCTATGGGAGGGCAATATACCCACGTCCTCCGGGTTTGCCAACGAGCAGTTCATATTGAGTGGGAGGTGGTCACTGATGGAAATGGAAAAAAGACTGCCACAGCCCAGGCTGATGATTCACGAATCCAAACAGGCAGGCAAAATCACCTCTTTAAAGTCCTGCATTTGCTGGGCCATGGTGGCGCATGCCTTTAATCCCAGCACTCGGGAGGCAGAGGTAGGAGGATCTCTGTGAGTTCGAGACCAGCCTGGTTTACAGAGCTAGTTCCAGGACAGGCTCCAAAGCCATAGAGAAACCCTGTCTCGAAAAAACAAAACAAACAAACAAACAAACAAAAAAGTCCTGCATTTTCAAGTCGATAGTTGGAAATCAAGAAACACCGAGTCAGAGAGTTTTGAGCAGTCGTGATTTGATGGAGGTGGGTCTTGTAATAATAAAGAAACTGCCTCGGCCCTCATAGGACAGAAAATTAGGTAGGCAGAGTAGACAGAAGAGAATGCTGGGAAAAAGAAGCTTAGTGAGAGAGTCGCCATGATTCTCCTGCTCCAGACAGACGCAGGTTAAGATCCTCCCTGGTAAGCCAGCTCGCGGGCTACACAGAATATTAGAAATGGGTTAGAACAATATGTAAGAGCTAGCCAATAAGAAACTGGACCTAGCCGGGCCAGGCAGTGTTTGAAAGAATACAGTTTCCGTGTAATTATTTCGGGCATAAGCTAGCCATGCGGGCGGCCGGGTGCCGGGGAGGCAGCCCTGCCGCTCCTATTTCAACAGTGATTCAATGGCTTTCTTTGTAAATTTCTTATTCCAAGACTGTAACTAAATTTTTACTAGCATATGGGGCTCAAATTTAAAGCTTAGAATGATAAATTAGACCTAATAAGATCAAATTTGGAAAATTAAGATATAGTTAAGATACATTTTTCTGAGTATAACTTGATTTTTAACAAAATTCTATTCAGCCTCTCATAGAAAGTTTAATTCACAAATTATCTTGTAATATCAGAAACATCTTTGGTATGAGCATAAAGAATATTAATTATGGATAAATAGTAAAGATTACAAATATCAAGAACAAATAGTTACATAACAACAAAAATATTGATCAGGATGTACCCAGCAATATTACTCTAATAAAATTCACGGTGATGAATTTCTATGGAAAGAAAACATGTATGGAGAAATAATTAAGATTTTGATGGAATGAGCTAGATACTGACTGTGACATTTCAACAATTAGGAATAAAATTTGGAAATTTGAATTATTAATTATTATTCCAGGAGAACATAAAGATTGAATGAAAATGATGTAAGGGCTTCATCACAGAAATTGGCAATAATATGCAATTTAATTATCTTAGTTCAAGGAATGAGAGCTAAGAGAAATTATCAAGAATGTGAAACAATGAATGCTTTATTCTTCTTAAACAGGGTAAGCAAATTGTATTTGACTTCATATATTTTATCTTCTTGAGCTATTTATTTTATATTCTTAAGTTATTTATTGGTATCCATGTAATGGTAATTTAAAACACAGCATTAAATAATTTGATATCAGTTGTACCTTTTGAACCTTATTGTTGCATGGAGCAGGCCTGCTTGTTTGTTCCAGCTATCTGGCTAGCTTAGCCCTGAAATAACCTCACAAAAACAGTATTAATTAAAACACTGCTTGGCCCATTAGCTCTACCTTCTTATTGGCCCTCTTACATCTCAGTTTAATCCATTTCTATTAATCTGTGTATCACCATAAGGCTGTGCTTACTGGGAAAGGTTTGACATGTCTGACTCTGGCAGCTTCATGGTGTCTCTTCATCTCTCTGCCTTCCTTCTCTCAGCATTCAGTTCTGTTTTCCCAGCCAACCAAAGTTCAGCCATATCAAAAGGCCAAGGCAGTTTTTTTTTACTAACCAATAAAAACAACACAAAGACAGAAGGACCTCCTACACCACCTTATGTATGTTCTTTAAAAAAAAAAGTTGTTATTTTTTACTTTGGAACTTCATGTTTATTTAAATATTTTCAAAATGTTACACATGTGTGTTTCACTAATTTGCTTTTTTTTATCTTGGTACTTTCATTATTGCTTACTGTGCAGAAGATTAAAAGGAAAAGCCTCATGTAAAAAAAAAAAAAAAAAAAAAAAAACACCTTTCCCCTGTGAGAAAGTTGTAACCTCCACTTTACATGAGACATGAGATATTTACCAGAAATCACTGGCAAACTCTCATTTCATTCCTTTTGTATGTATTCTGTGTCTTATTGTTTCCAAACCCACAATATCTGCACATCTGTTTTACTTTCACAAATCCACAGAATCCTACTCATTCATGAAACTTTATTTCCATTCCTTATGACTAGTACAACTGAAGGTTTAGGAAGCAGAGAGAAACCAGAGGAATGCATAGCAAGGAAACAAGGGTATCTGCAGCTGTACAATATTTAAACTTTATCATTCATGAGAACAGTCCTTGGGCTCCTACAGGATGTCTAAACACCTGGTAGATGAGAAAGAAATGCAAATCAGTTTAAATATTTTAATTCACTTTGCTCAGAGAGTCAAAATATTCAACTGTATAGTCATAAACTAAATATATGGTCTGCATAAGATATTTTCTCCTAACATCTTCTTCAGTAAATGGTCCCAAAGCAGTTTTAAATACCTAACATCCTAATTTGGAGGTACTTATGAAGATATATCTAGTGGTGTTACCCAAAGCTGCACAAAAATTGTCTAAAACGTCTTTCAATCTTGTATGAAAATGGAAATCTAAAGACATTGTGTGTTGGAGAGACTGTAAAGAGCTGAAACATGCATTACAGAAGGAAAATGATTTTCAGAGGAAATTCTCAGGACCATTAAAACCAGCATTGTGTCTAGGCAGAAAGCAGTAGTAAGCAAATCACCAACTACTTCTCTTCCTTTTTCTGCATCAGATATTAAAACAAGAATGTTGGATTAAATAAACCATCAAATCTCCAAATTTTCTGTTTGCTGATTGTGTTGTTCACCTTTATTTAATATATTTGCTTCTAAAATGTTTCTACAAAAGCTCCCCTTATATGAAAATCAAACCACGAGAAAAAGCAAAAGAAAAAGTATGTTAAATTTTTTTTAAAAAAGTATGTTGGAAATTTTTAAATAAATAATACTACTAATGAAACACATATATTAAATAAATGAAAAAAATTGACGAGTTCGGGCGCATTCAGGGTGGTAAAATAATTTGATTAATAAAATTATGTTTTATTTAGAGCAACTATGTCCCACTTAAGAAAGCAGAATCTATGATGGAGGGCAACATGTACTAAAAGTTTAATATTTTAACAAAAATATTAAAAATAAATTAGAATACTGTTTCTACAAGTGTAGAAAAATGGGCATTTATATTGTATTAGTTAAGAATTATATTGTGTAAAGATCTACTAATATAAGAATGAAATAATTTAGCTTTTTTGCTTTAATTCTACAGTGATTTGCGGAAACAAAACATAAACTGGAAAGCAAGAATAAGATGCTGAATATATCCATGTTCCATGGATGATACAACATACAAATGATTTTATATTACATGCTTGCATAATGCCAATGCATAACATAAAATATGCATCACTTTATTATATATACATTACCAAATAGTCACGAAATGGACAATCCATAAATGAAAACCAACATTGTATTAAATTTTTATGCAGACCGAATGCATTTTTGTGCACTGAACTATTTGGAGGTCAATGACCTCATGTTCCTCTGCCCAAAACTCTGAGGTCATGAGAAATTCATAATGAGTTGGTTGGAAGCAGCACAGGAAAGAGAGTACACAAATTTATTCTTTTCTTGGTGGTCTGCAGTGAGACAGTTTTCCTACCACCTTACCAAAGATTCCCTTCAGGCATACACTATAAAAGAGACTTTATTTGTACCTTCTTATGATAAAATAATTATAGATAATATTTTTCAATAATTTCATCTTTAAATATTTTATTATATTCGTATAATATGAATGTATCTTGACAAATTTTATATTATATTGTATCCCGTGTTCCCAAGACTTATTGTTCCCATCACATTTGCCATCCAACTTTGTGCACTTCTTTAAAATTTATAAATGTTACTTATACTTTTTGATCCATTGAGTCCAATTGAATTTTTTAATGGTAGTATTATCTAAGTGGCTTCTAAGTATGTTTGTATCCATAAATTGGCGAAGCTCTCTTCTTCATTCAGAGAAGCATTGTTTTGTACTTCATACTAGTTAATGAAGAGGGGCATTGTTTCTCAAAGTGCTGAAAACTTAGGGCATATTATTTTCATGACATCTTGAAATTTGCATGGAAATGGATGGAAACAGAGAACACTTTCCTGAATGAGGTAACCCAGACCCAAAAAGATGAATATGGTTTGTACTCATTAGTGGATTTTAGCCATAAACAAAGGACATTGAGCCTATAGTTGGTGATCCTAGATAAGCTCATTAAGAAGGTGAACAGAGAGCCAGGCAGTGGTGGTGCATGCCTTTAATCCCAGCACTCGGGAGGCAGAGGCAGGCAGATCTCTGTGGGTTCGAGACCAGCCTGGTCTACAAGAGCTAGTTCCAGGACAGGATCCAAAACCACAGAGAAACCCTGTCTTGAAAAACCAAAAAAAAAAAAAAAAAAAAAAGTGAACAGAAACTACAGAAACAAGCATAACCAACAGAATACAAGAGATAGAAGAAAGAATCTCAGATTCTGAAGACACCATAGAGAAAATGTCTCTTAAATTTGATTCAGGCAAAAGTAGCAGACTCTGTTCACATTAGCAGGCTCTTTGTACAGGTGTTAACCAGCATCAATTTTGTTCTTCTGTCTAGGACAGATTAAAATTGAGACCCAAAGCTTTCCCTAACCTCAGACAAAGAGGACAAATGCTGCTTCATCTCTGGGGAACCTGAATCCATCAATGTATTTGTTGTTAGGCACAGGAACACAACAGTCAGGTTTTTATCACAATGGAACACAAAGATATAATACCAGGATCAAGTGGAGTACTGGTTGCGGAAGATTACTCTACTAGTGAAAAGATATGACTGACTTCTGGAGGCTTCTGGCTTCTTCCATTTTGCTCTGCATATTTCCAGTTCATTTCTGTTCTTTCTAACCTTTTGCTTTAAGTTCAGCCTTTGACTATCCTAGAAAAATCCTCATAATAAATACTATATACTGAGCAAATATTATGTGACAAATGCAAAGCTGACTACTAGCATAAGCTCCTTTGAGGGGGATAGATTTTAAGCCATCTGAAAGATGATATGATTGAGCCCCACAATTCTAGGTAACTTTCTCAAGCATAATAGCTTAAAAATTATGATTTCAACTTTATGCCAAGACTTCTGAATAAAGAGCCAGACAAAGTTTTAAATTCTTTATGAGATGCTGGGAAGATGGTCTGGTTATTCATATGCTTGACTTGTGTATGTGGGAACCTGAATTCAATCCCCAGCATCATCTGCATAGGAAGGTGGGTATGGGAATGGATAGTAGGAATTCTCATCCTGGACAACAGAAACAGGAGAATTCCTGTTGTTCATTGGACAACCAGTCTATTAAAATTGCTGGCTTTCATTTCTCTCTCAGTGAGAGAGCCTGTCTCAAAAATAAAGTTGAAGAAACAATTGGTAAGCAATGTTGACTTCTGGTTGCCACACACACATTCATATGTGTGTTAGTGCACACACATCTGGCTGGGTGAACACATACACAAGCACATGGACACATACACATATTGTTTACTAATATATTAATATGCCTTTAGTGTAAGAATTTGAATCATTTAAAACAGAAAAGAAATAGCTTTTAGTTGTCAGTTTGGAGATATTCATCAAAGTCTAATTTGAGAAAAAATTAAAAAAATAGTGAAGAAGGAGGAGGAAAACAGGGAGAAAACAAATAATTAATTTTGGAGATGTAGAGGTAGATCTCGGAGGACATGGGAATGGGAATATATACGATAAAAATATTGATATGAAAATATCAAGGGATAAAACAAGATGTTTTGAAAACACAAATGCTCAAATTAAGTAAAGTTAAGTAGTATTAAATTTGTTGAACTTGAATTGTGATGTCTACCAATACTTAAGTAAATTCTGGCAAATTGTGTTTGACACATATGTCTCTCTACTTGAATTTTATGAAGTGATTTCTTGTTGCAATAAAGAGAGAGTCAGTAAGTGGGACAGAAATGACATCATTGAGTTATAATTCTTTTCTGGTAAATAGGTGACATTCAGAGAGACAGCACGTAGAAAAGTCACTGCCCATCTGATTAGGAGGAGTTACAATTGTAATTAAGGATAAAACACTTCGGGTCAGTGTTAGTTGCTAATGGTTTTGTTCTGCACCGTGTCAATATCACTTGCTTTGCTTTATATTTTGAAGGATGATGAGATAATTTTTTTTCCTGATGGATGAAATTATAGTTTGGTATGTGAGCATTAAGGTCATGCTAGATGTTTTTCACAAAGCAGCACAGAACATTTCATCCGCTACTATTCCTCCTATTGGGAGATTGCATAAGGGACCATTAAAATGGTGAAAGCAGTTTCCGAGAGCACAACAGAATCTTTTTATACACAATTTCGGATCATTGCCTTTCAATCTGAGAGCAACCAGAGAAAAAATATCCGTTATATAATGGTTATTAGAATGATGAAGAGGTTGTCTGAATTGTCTTGATTTTAGAAAATATCAAAATCAGTGGTCATTTGCGTGCTTATGGTGTGTTCCCAGGTTATTCAGGGAGACCATGCAAATAGAACGTGACAAAAGAAAATCACCTTCTCAGTATGTCTGCGATGACATCCATGAGTATTTTCAGGGCAAATTGTTTAGCACTGGTCCACCATTCCCAGCCTTATTCTTTTGTACATCATTCTTTGTGTATGGTTGAGGACTTGTGGGCTTTTCCCTGTCCAGTTGGTTCCATTTTTCTTCAGCTAACTTATGAGCAGTCATGTTGGTAAGATTTTAATGGGTGTGGATTCTGGTATTACTAAGAGATGCAACACACATATATATGTGTATATATATGTATTCATATATATTCATATGTGCATACAATTTTTTAAAAGGCCATTATTTTGGAGCAAAGTGGAGAAGGCATACTAAAGGGTTTGGAGAGAGTAAAGGAAATATAGATTTGTTGAAATTAAATTTATAATCCCTTAGTAAACAAGCCAACATTATAAATAAACTGAAAACTAAAATTGCCTCTGTAATTAATTATACCCAAAATAACTAATAGACTAAACTTCTGAAAGTATTGAGTATTATAAATTATGTACTAGTGGCTGTTCAAATCTTTTTTGCATCAATTTTGTTAAATGGCACAAATATTTCTACTTTGCTCCTTGCAAAACCACAGAAGACTGTGTTCATCTGATGAAATAATTACTGTGATTGTATAAAATAGTAGAAGGCAAAAAACACAATGAGAATTGTGACAGTAAAAACTGATGCTCTGAATCATAGTCTTTTAAGTAAAAATTAAATATTCTAAACAGTAATAGGAGAGAGTCATGAGCAAATAAATAGGTTATGTCAAAGCTCATCTCTGAATACTTGTGTGTTTTCTTCATAAATATACACAAAAAATCTGCACATCTGTTATTTCACATGGTAGTAAAAGTCATTCAGTAGTTAAAATCAATTTTTATTTTATTTTGTTTAAAATAAATACAATAGCTTTGTAGAATATTAGCAATGTCAGAAGTTTCGATTAATTAAGCTGGCATGTTGGTCATATACTAATATTCAAATAAAACTTTGATTATATAAATACAATGATGATAACTTTAACTTCTTCATAATTCTATCTTTGGGAACTCCACTTCCTTCAGTGTTCTCAGTGTGACTTGGATGTAATCTCTCAAGAACCCACTCATTTCATCACAGGAATGAATTTTTCACCTATTCACATGATCTTCATAATTTGTGCATCTGAAAAGTATATGTATTAATGTAAAAAAATTTTAAACACAAAATGAATATAACTAGAACAAAGGTAGGGATAAAGATGTTTAATACTAATTTTGACAAAAATTGTCATGTTAGAACTTTAGAAAAACAATTTTATACTTTCGAGAACATAGAAGAGAAGTAATTATAAGAAGATAGTACTAAACTATAATTATTGGTTATTGTGCATTTGAAATTAGATTGTTATAAAACCTGCTTAGATAGACATTATAAAAATTAATGATACCTCTTTAAATTGTAAGTGGAAAACAGTAAAATGTAAATTACTTGATGATGGATGAACATGATTTTTTTTCGTTGAGCAATGTATACATACATAAATTACACAAAACTTTAGTCCCTATGCAATATTTATAAATTAACATTAAATTATTGTTACAATTAAATTCAATTTGTTGATAATTAATCCCCTGAAAAAGTAATCAGTACCTCATAAGTGTTTAAAATTCTGTATATTTAGCATGCATATTTGGTGTTTGCAATTATGTGACATAAGTAAAGAAATATAATAGGATTTTCTGCCTAAAATTAAGATGTCATTAATATTTAAATTTTAAGAGAGAAAAAAGTTAGTTTTAATTGTTTTGTTCACTTTTTTAAAAGATGTATTCATTATGTATGCAGTGTTCTCCCTGTTTGTATGCCTACATGCCACAAGAGTACACTACATCTCATTATATATGGTTGCGAACCTCTATGTGATTGTTGGGAATTTAACTCAAGACCTCTGGAAGAGCAATAAGGGCCCTTAACCTCAGCGCCATCTCTCTAGCCACTTTACTTCAATTTTTAATTGTATGATAAATTGAAACCTACTTTGTATCATAAACATACGCACTACAAATAGAAACACAATGGCAAGTTCGAGAGCACGGTAACATCTTGCTAGTTCTCAATGAAGGCTATTACAAACAATGCTGCTATAAACATGTCACCAAGACAGATAGGCAACCCACTGACTGGGAGAAGATCTTCACCAACCCCGCAACAGAAAAAGGTCTGATCTCCAAAATATATAAAGAACTCAAGAAACTAGACCGTAAAAGGCTAATCAGCCCAATTATAAAATGGGGCACTGAGCTGAACAGAGAATTCTCAACAGAAGAAGTTCATATGGCCAAAAGACACTTAAGGTCATGCTCAACTTCCTTAGCAATCAGGGAAATGCAAATCATGACAACTTTAAGATACCATCTTACACCTGTCAGAATGGATAAAATAAAAACCACCAATGATAGCTTATGCTGGAGAGGTTGTGGAGAAAGGGGTAAACTCATCCATTGCTGGTGGGAATGCAAACTTGTGCAACCACTTTGGAAATCAGTGTGGCGGTTTCTCTGGAAATTCGGGATCAACCTACCCCTGGACCCAGCAATACCACTCTTGGGAATATACCCAAGAGAGGCCTTATCATACAACAAAAGTATATGCTCTACCATGCTTATAACAGCATTTTTTGTAAAAATGGGAGTTTAAGATGAGACTAATTAAACTAGCTTTTAAAAGTTTTGAATTTTAAACAATTATAACAAAGTAAAAATGTTTCATTCACTATAAGTTATGAATAAATAAAATATCAATAAATGTAAAAATAATCATTTTAACTTCACTTTGTTTACTAATTAAAGATGTCATCATGAATATAAATTTGCTTGTCTAACTAAAACACACATCTATCCATACATGTAAGTCACTAAAAAATCACAAAATATATTTTGAACTAGTCAAAACATTAATTGCCAATTTTATATATACAAGCTTGCAGCATCAAAAATTTAAAATACTTTAAATCTTAATATCTAGTAAATAAAAATCTCCTATGTCCTTCAGATCTACTACTATCATTTACATATGATAAAATTTACATATGATTAAAAAAATGTAGTTTTTAGGTTTAAAATATACTTAGATTTTATTTGAAAACTATTCTGGCTATTACAAATCAGTATGCAAAAACAGAGCAAAGTAAAATAAAATAAAATAAAACAGCATCATCAAAACAGCTGTAAACAACAGCAAATTCTGGTGAGGATACATGTGTGTAGTTTAAATAAATCCATGTGTGTAGGCAATTATAAACTTGTTCAACTGCTATGGAGATAACTAGACAGCTTTCTCAAAAACCTCAAGATAGAACTACCATGTGATCCACCGACACCAAAAAACAAACAAACAAAAATCAATCAGACAAACAAACAAAAAATAGGAATTGCTTGCCATGAATTTTTTTTAGAACTATCTTTTTTTTAATTTATTTATTAAAGATTTCTGTCTCTTCCCCACCGCCGCCTCCCCTTTCCCTCCCCCTCCCCCAATTAAGTCCCCCTCCCTCGTCAGCCCAAAAAGCAATCAGGGTTCCCTGCCCTGTGGGAAGTCCAAGGACCACCCACCTCCATCCAGGTCTAGTAAGGTGAGCATCCA
>NW_026067911.1:13815812-13841622 GCF_014885135.2 Alexandromys fortis | reverse complement strand
CCTTCAATTGAAGAATGGATGAAGAAAGTATGGAATATATACATATTAGAGTACTACTCAGCAGTAAAAAACAAGGACTTCTTGAAGTTTGCAGGCAAATGGATGGAAATAGAAAACACCATCCTGAGTGAGGTAAGCCAGACCCAAAAAGAGAAACATGGGATGTTCACACTCATATTTGTTTTCTAGCCATAAATAAAGGACATTGAACCTATAATTCGGGGTCTTAGAGAAGCTAAATAAGAAGGCGAACCCAAAGAAAATCATATAGGCATCCTCCTGAATATTAACCTTCATCAGGCGATGAAAGGAGACAGAGACAGAGACCCACAATGGAGCACTGGACTGAAATCTCAAGGTCCAAATCGGGAGCAGAGGGAGAGAGAGCACAAGCAAGGAACTCAGGACCGCGAGGGGTGCACCCATACACTTAGGCCATGAATGTTTTTAAAATCATGCATGTCTTGAACAAAGGCATGTTATACAGATGAGTCAAAGAGTCAATCTTAAAGACTTTCCAAGGGGAAAAAAATGTTCTTGTGCATTAAAAATACAATCAGTTGAGAACTTTTCACAGTTATATCTAGCTTCAATTATTATACCAAGAAAGCCCCATGTTTCAAATGATATTGCCCTGAAAGTCTAGAGATGCTCACTAGTGTAATATGTCATAGGAATGTACTAGCCAATTTGTGACTAAATGTAAAACTTGATCTTTTATGGGAAGTGATACATATCTTACACTGCAAACTTGGTCCAAAGCTATTGCTCAAAGGTTGTAAATAGTAAAAAGGAATCTATGATCCATGGTTTACTCTATGGACATGTTATCAAACTGCCTTTTAAAATACTCATGTAAGTACCATAGACTATTGTTGACCTCGGTCTTGGTCATATAAACCTCTATCTATAATGATCAATGCTTAAAGCACAAATAGATAACTACTTAAAATTCTGATGAACAGAGAACTTTGAGTCCTCATCTCTAAACAGGACATCGATATCACCCACTATGACTCATGAAGCACTGCACCACAAAATGTACCAAGATAACAAAAGACAGGGAATGGAAACCGGTAACACGCTAGCATCTGTATTTGGCATTATCTTTACAGTGATGAATGCACAGCAATCCTAAATATAGATAGAAGGCCAAAAGCATACACATTCATATGTGCACACACAGAGTAAATATAATTATTTTTTTAAATAATGGCTTGATAAAATAAGATTATGTATCTCATTAAACTGTCTTTTTGCTGTTTTACTATGTTATTAATTTGACCCAATGTAACTTTAAGATATTATACACCTTCTGTAAAATCTACACTTAAAGTAATTAGTATGTCTTAGAGTGGGCAGCCTAAGGCCGCACCTTACCAAATTGTCTCTGTGATATTACTAAATATAGTTGGATATTAAAGAATGCAAACTATATTTAAAATAATTATTTAAATTTGCTTAGCTTATGATTGTGTTTGTGTGTGTGTGTGTGTGTGCGTGCGTGCGTGTACATATATCTATTAACCTTAGATTGAAGAACTAAATGTAAAGGAAAAATGAGAATACCGGAGAAACTCTCCCTTCATGGAATTTAAAATCAAATAATTCCAAGAAGTTAATCTTAATATTGTGTTTTGACTACAGTAAAGTTTTTAAATTCCTGAAAATTCTAGTCCAAAGTTTGTTACCTGTAGTTACTCCTCGACTTCCCCAGAGCAAAGATCAGCCTGACATACAGTTGTGGTTGACTAAGCATAACAGTGAAATTGAGTAGAAGTAGGCTGCCCTCATGGTTATGAACAAGAATGGCCCACCTTTCCTGACATTTACTGCCTTCCGTGGCTTCACAAGTCTTTCTTCTCTGTTGGGTTTCTTTGCAGCAGACACAGAGTAAAATTTCCCAAGTGATTATTTCTTTTTTGAACTGGCACTACAAAAGAGCAGCTTTCTTTTTTTTAACTGCTATGAGATTCAACACGCAGTCAAAGCCACAAACATAAATGTCTCTGCAGAAGTCATCTTTCCATGCCCTTTATTGATATATATCGGAATCCCAGAAAATAGATACATAAAAAAAGGAAGGGCAGTAAAGACCTAGACATTGTCAAAGTGAAAACGCACCCTGCTGGCAACTTGTTTTCAATGTTATTGAAAAATGAGACTAAGTGGAGAAAAGTCACGCAGAGATATGACTCTGTTAGAATTTAATGTGGGGCACATTTGCACAGTATCACAGGAAGATAAAATTTCATAGACGTGCTTAGAACTTGCCACTCCTTTTTAAATAAGAACTCATTATTTTCTCCAATTGTTACACTAGTAACTAAATAGAATTGTTTCTGCCCTCACATTTGCAGAATATTACAGTATATATGAGAGCAATTAGAATTAAATATGATTAATTATAAATTGTATATGAGATTAAAAATAATATATAAAACATTATCTATTGAACATAAAAACATAGTAATAAAATTAGAAGAAAATATTTTCAACCAAAGTTATCTTTCAATTGCAGAGATTATGCCAAAGATTTTTTAATACACAGGCAAGTATAGCAGCAGAAAGTAGAAAGGAAATAAGTGATAGGAGTAAACATATTTCATCAATTTATTCATAACCATAAATCAAGGCCCTGCTAGATTTGCTTTTATGTTTAGAAGAACAAGCATTTTATTGACTGTCGTTCATAATTAATAGCATTTACTCTTTAAATCAAATTAGTCCACTTTTCCTATTAAAGGCTTAGTGTAAGATCATTTTTTAAAGTACAAAGTGACCTTGACAAAAAATGAAGGATCAATAATATGTTGATTAGGAGTCTATTTGCTCTAATAGAAAATGTTTCCTTGCCGTTAGTTCCTGTTGCAGCACTCTCGGAGGTCAGAGTTCATTGCTATCTCCTGGCAGTGGTCTTCTCTACCCGAGAAAAAGTTGATCCTACTGAAGAAAAACACTGATGGATTGACTTAGTCATCTGTATAGATTTTCTTAATACTTCTTTAATCAGCTCATTTTTGGATTCATGGTTATCTTAAAGAATATCCATCAACTGGGCAGGAAGAGAACCGTGCTGCTGAACCCAGCATCTTCAGAACTTCTTGAGTTAAACAGAATCAATGAGGGTATGGGAGACATTCTTTACTGCAGAAAAAGATAGGCTTAATGTGACTGAGGTTTTTAGAAAATAAAAATATATGAGTATGGATGGGAAAATTGATAGCAGGAAGAAAGTTAATATATAATATCAATTTATGTGAGATTATATGGTTTAAAACACTGAACGATTTAGCTAAAAAATGTTTGTAAAACCTACTGGGTCTTTATTTGAATGCAATAAAAGCCCTATGAAATAAGCTTATTTTTATTACAGGAATTTTTCCTAGCTGTTGTGCCAACGAATACAAATATTTAAACAATGATATATAATAAATAGTACTCATTAATGATATAACTTTCATTAATAATATATGTGGCTGATCTGAACTAAAATAAATCTAGTCAAGCAAGAGTTTGCATTGGGTAGCCAAGGGGAACGAAGGACAAATGAGATGCAATTACGCAGAGAACAATTTCGTATAACTCTAATGGCAAATTCTTTAATGATGCTTTGCCGTAGATGAATTTGATTTAGAAATATCATCCATGTTAAGTTTTCGAAACCCATCTCTTTAGCCACTTCAATTTGGACAGGCCCAAGTTAATATACTGAATGAGAAAACTGGGACTTCGTGAAGGAGCTAAATGACCCAATTGATCTTCTCTGCAATCACTGATTTTTAGATACTTGCATGAATAAAATTTTAAAAATTATTTCTTTAACTATTTAACAAATAGTTAAATAATAACAAATGAGCAAAACATACAAGTGCATACCTTGCTTTTAATTTACTACATGGCTGAGTCTATAGTTCGTCTGGGTTTGGCCTGTGTCTTCAAGTTCATGATGTTCTGATCAAAGGTTCCAGGGAAGAGGACGTAAGCGTCCTGTCAACACCTCAGGACTGAGGGTTCCCTTAGTTATGATCTAAGTGGACGTGGAGTCTCTCGTCCTGGCATAGAGACTAAGAAATTATCAAATCTATGAAAGTATTACCCTTGCTAGTTCCATTAGCAAGACTGGCCAAATACTAATAGTGGGAAGTAGGAATGGAAGATAAAGCCCAAAGACATGGGGTTGGCTGTTTCCAAGGTAAACATCTGTGATCCCTGANCACAGACAGTAAGGGCCGCATTGAATAAATGGGACCTCATGAGACTGAGAAGCTTCTGTAAAGCAAAGGACACTGTTGCTAAGACAGAAAGGCAACCCACTGACTGGGAGAAGATCTTCACCAACCCTGCAACTGACAAAGGTCTGATCTCCAAAATATATAAAGAACTCAAGAAACTAGACTGTAAAAGGCTAAACAACCCAATTATAAAATGAGGCACTGAGCTGAACAGAGATCTCTCAACAGAAGAAGTTCAAATGGCCAAAAGACACCTAAGGTCATGCTCAACTTCCTTACCGATCAGGGAAATGCAAATCAAGACAACTTTATGATTATTTTTTCTTATATCCCTCTTATTACTTAAAATTATGCCATGACTTCATTTGTTTACATAATAGTCATGCCTCTTGCATGTAGCTTATCTATTTCTCTTTCTTCCTTTCTGTTTTCTTTCTTTCTTTCTTTCTTTCTTTCTTTCTACCTTATTTATTTATTGCTCTGGATATTTCTTTTTCATTCATCCTCCTAATTTAAAAATTCTCACCGTTTTTCATGTTACCTTTTCCAGTACCAAATTCTTTATCTTTTGGACTCTATTGTTGAGATCCAAAAAAGATGCTTCATACTGCAGGCTATACTGAAATTTTCATTTAGAGACTTTCTTTGTTGTTTAATAGTTTTTATGGTTCTGCTGTTTTCTGAATCCATCTATTTCATCTTTTAAGTTTGCCTTTGGACTGACCTTTCATTTCACATCCTAAGTTGTGGAAATTGCTTAGATGTTGTACTTCGCACTTCTCAGACTTTGTGTAGTTATGATATCTTTATGTTGTCATTTCTCTGAATGAACTGGGAGGATCCTTCTGTATAAAGTTGAAAACATTTTCTTTGTGGTCTCAGTGGTATTATTTCTTCCTCAGTTTGCATACAAAGGTCTCATAGCAATTATATTTTTCCAGCAAATACTGAAAAATCACATAATTCAACATAAACATATGTGAGATGTGAAGGACCTGTCTCATTCTTCTTCCTGCTCCACTGTTGACTTCACAACTACTCTGTACTGTGGCTCAAGGATGCCTCTCAAATTCCTTGATGTGGGATTCCCCTCTGTATTCTGTGAATACCATTTGTTAATATACAAGTTGTCTTGGGCCTGTGCAGGAAATAGAGGTACATGGAAAAAACTAAATAGAATGCTGGGAGAAAGAACGGGGAGTTAGGGAGAAGCCATGTAGCCCCTCGCCAGAGAAAGATGCTGGACAGAACTTTACCTGGTAAGCCACTGCCAAGTGTCGATACACAGATTAATAGAAATAGGTTAGATTAAGATGTAAGAGTTAGCCAATAAGAACTTAGAGCTAATGGGCCAAGCATTGTTTTAAATGCTATAATTTCTGGTCTGTGCTGCTATGAAAACAGCCAAGTAAATGTTCTGGTGGTGTGTGTATGTATCCTTTGGGTGTATGCCCAAGAGTGGTGCTGCTGGGTCCTGGGGTAGACTGATTTTCAGTTTTCTGAGAAATTGTCATTATTTGATATTTTGATGTCTAGTTTCTTGAGATTTTTGTATATTTTGAAGAACAGTTGTCTGATATGGTAAGGTTAGTGAAGAACTTTTCACATTCTGTTGGTTGCCATTTTGTCTTATTGACTGTTTCCATTTCCCTAAAGAAGCTTCTAAGTTATAGAAGGTCCCATTTATTAATTGTTGCTCTCAGTGTCTGTGCTACTGGTATATATAGGAAGTGGTCTCCTGTGACAATGATTTAAAGAATACTTTTTTTTTGAGGTTCAGTTTGCTGGATTTTTGTTGAGATCTTTTTGTCCATTTTGACTTGAGGTTTGTACATGAGGATAGATATGCATCTATTTACATTCTTCTACATGTTGACAACCAGCTACTCAGGTAACACTTATTTAAGATGCTTTCTTTTTTCCATTGTATAATTTTAGCCTCTTTGTCAAAACCCAGCTGTTCATAGGTATGAGGATTAATATAAGGGTTTTCTATGCAATTCTGTGTATAATTTTGATAGGTCTGCCTATATGTTATGCAACCTTTTTCTTTGCAGCTCTTAATAATCTTTCTTTTTTTATGTACATTTAGTGTTTTGATTATTATATGGTGAACTGATCTGTTTTTTGGTCCTGTCTTGTGGTGCTCTGTAACCTTTTTGTATCTTCATAAGCATATAATTCTTTCATTTGGGAAAGTTTTTGAATATATTTTCTGTGCCTTTGAGCTAGAGTTCTCCATTATTTTTAGGTTTTATCTTTTCATGGTGTCCTAATTTTCTTAACACAAATTATTGCGTTAAGAAATTGTTGGATTTAATATATTCTTTGAGTGATAAATCTATTTCCTCTATTATATCTTCATCTCCTAAGATTCTCTCTTCCATCTCTTAAATCTATTGGTTATGTTTGCATCTATAGCTCCTGTTCATTTACTGAGATTTTTCATTTCCAAAATTCCCTCTGTTTGTGTTTCCTTTATTGCCTCTATTTCACTTTCCAAGTCTTAAACTGTTTGATTCATGCATTTGATTGATTTTCCTCTGTTTTCTTTTAGAGATGTATTGATTTCTTCCATTTTTTAAATCTTTTCCACCATTTTTTTAAGGAATTTTTTTTCTCCATAAGGTTCTTTGTCATCTTCATAAAGTTATATTTAACGTTGTTTTCTTCTGATTTTTCTGGGTTAGGATGGTCTGGTCTTCCTGTTGTAGGACCCTTAGTTTCTGGTGTTGCTATATTGCTCTTTAGGTTGTTAAATGAATTCTTGCTTTGGTGCCTACTCATCTCTTCCTCGGGGTGGTGTAGGCAGTAGCTTTGCCTCTTGGTTCAATCTTTGTAAACAGTGTCTGTGTCTCAGGAATCCTCTCTTGAACTGACCCTGGCAGTTTCTGTCTGTGTCTCAGGGAGCCTCTCAAGCCTCATGGGGATGAGTGGATTTAGGGAAGGGGGGCAGAGTGGGATTTGTAGATTACAGGGTCTGATGGAGGGTATTGGAGCAGCCTGCCTACAGGATGCTTGTGTATTGGTTGCTATGGCAGCTCAGGTGAGTGGGGGAGGGGCCCATGGTTTTATCCTGGGGCCTAGGGCCTAAAGACTGGGCTTTTCAGCTGTGGGGGCTGGACCCTCATCTCTTGATCCACTCTGTGTGATTACAATACCTGGCTGAGAATGTCTTTTAAATAATTTTTAATCAATTTATAGCATTTATTTGACTTTATTTATACTAATATTCTGTGCCTTAGGAAGCCTTTACCTTATTGATGGACAATTTGTTTGCTATATTTTGCGATTCAAAAACAAATTCCTGGTTGCAGGTGTGTAACTTCAGAATAGATTACCAGATGTAGAAATTATAAATGTTTATATATAGAAAGGTGATCTTGTGATATGTCAAAATAGGCTGTGCAGGAGCTATGTGATTTCATCTCCCACAGACTCTAGAAGAATATTTATTGTCCAGCTTTTAGATTTATGGCAATTTCATAAGCAAAAAAAGTGTTTCATAACATAGGACTGAATTTTTTAGCAGTCCAGTTATATTCATATTCTCAGAATCAATAAAGAAGGCCAGGGACATGGGTCTTTGTGTTTTCTTAGTACCCTTAATGCCCTAGGTTTGATCTCCAGCATGCAACATTTCATAAAAATATTAATTAAAAAAAACTGTTGAAAATAAACTACTAATAGTCACATTACCACATGTGATGGAGAGATCTCTATTTGGTTTTCTATTCAGATGCCCAAAGCCTCCAGTACATCACAGTTTCAAATGCAATGAAGGAGCTCTGAGGCACAGATGATGGAAAACCTTGCTGGTCAAATGTCACAGTCTATCATGGTCTTGCAGCCTTTTCCAAAGTTAAATGACTTCGGGACGCCCTCCCCTCCAGTGAGATTTCCTGCTCTCTACCTACCCTTATCCGCAGAATGTCCCTGGGCCCTGGACACTGACCTTATTTGAAAGAAATCTCTAAGCTTGGATGCTTTATTTATCCTTGGCACATTTTTCTGTGAGAAGCTTCCCCTTCTGGACATATGGTAACTAATATTTGTACTAGGAGCTCTGCTTTAAAAGGACCCTGCTGCCACATATGAAGCCTTTGTTTCTCCCTATGTTCCCTGACACTGTATTTCCTACTGTTTCCTGTACTCTGAAATAAAGCTGAGCTGTTTCACCAGTGTTATCTTCCAGAGGGCTTTGTCAATCATACCCACAGGCATTTGAACCCTGTTCCCTGCTTCTACTCCCTCTATCCTTGTGGACCAATACACAAAAAAATCTCAAGGAAGAAGTAAAACCAAATCAACTGTTTTACAATGAGACATATTTGTTTGACAAATATGACACTTTAATGTATAAATGATATTGCAAAGTAAATGCATTTATAACTGGTACAAGAGTGTACAAGGCCAGCTTGTATAAGTATAGTTTCTGTGTGGTGTTGAGAAGTATAAAATATTTGAGTAATGATTTGTTCTGAAAGCCAGTTTTTAAAGGTTTTAGCATTGTAGTAAAACAACCTTTCTCAATATTCCCATCAATACCACTTTAAGGTATATATCCAAAGAATGCTCAATCGTATCACAAGGACATGTGCTCAGCTATGTTCATAGCAACATTGTTTGTCATAGCCAGATCCTAAATGCCCTTTGACTAAAGAATGGATGGGGAAAATGTGGTACATTTATGCAATGGAGAAAAAAAATACACAGCAGAAAAAAAAATCTAATGGCATTTTGAATTTTGCAGGCAAATGAATGGCGCTAGAAAACATCATATTGAGTGAGGTAACTCAGACCCAGAAAGGCAAATATCATATGTACTCACTCATAAGTGGCTTTTAGTCATACAGTGAAGAAAATCAGCCTACAATTCACAATCCCAGAGAACCTAGACAACAATGAGGACCCTAAGAGAGAAACACATGGATCAAATCTACATGGGAAGTAGAAAAAGACAAGATCTCCTGAGTAAATTGGGAGCATGGGAGAGGGTTGAAAGGTAAGGGAGAGGAAGAGAGAGGAGAAAAAAATGTAGAGCTAAATAAAATCAATAAAAGACTATGCACAAAAAAGAATGATTTCATAAATGGGGTCAGTACTCACGTGAAAGAAGTCGGGATTCACACATGTGCAATTCCCTGGGAAAATGGAATATACAGAGAATAGACGGGGTATGGATCCTCTTTTACCAGTAGACATGGAGAAGGGAAGAGTGGTTTTACACATCCTAAAAGAGGTAGTAATGATGTGTATACATAGGTGTGTGATTAGATCTGATGTTAGAAAACTTAAAGCAGGGGAGGAATAAGAATGTCTTAAAGAGACATCCAGTCAGTCATTGTGTGTGTATGTGTGTGTGTATGTGTGTGTGTGTCTCTGTGTGTGTATGTGTATGCTCACTTTATCAGAGAGAGAGAGGGAGAGATACAACATGAGCTTAGAACTATGGAGAAAGGATTCAAGCTTAAGTTCTTACTTGGGAAAATAGAAGTAAAGAATATTCTGAAATCTCTGTGTTTGGAGGCAAATTCTTGTTTTTTTTTTTCACTTTGAAATGCAAAATTGCCTTTATATTACCCATGCTATAACTTTACATGATTATAAAATTATTTAAAGAGATGGAGGTGAGAAAAATCTCTGATATGAGGTTTATTGTAACTATCTGAAGTACCAAAATATAAATACGTAACTTTAAATTTTTTATTTTTAAAAGCTGGCAATGTGGACATGGAAGTTCAATATATACAAGAGCATGAAAACATATTTTCAAGCATTTACTATAAAGATATGCATGTATCTTATGCACAATTTAGGTTTCCAGGAGTTGTGGTAGGAAATTTTTAACCACTTTAAAAACTGTCATTTTTGCTTCACATACACAAATTGCTAAAATCGTCAAGTGTCTTCCATTGTGAAGAACTCTGTGTGATTCATTTTGGAAAGTTGAGCCTTTGAATATGCAGATCTAATTTGCATTAAAATGCAGTTATCTACATTGCTATTTTTGAAAGTCTGACTGTCAAAAGTGCATCTTACTGAATGGCTATTCTTTTTTAAATGACAGTTTGAGTGCATCAACTTTCAAAAATGGATTGATAATTATTGTCTCAAAGTCCAACATCAGAATTCATGACACTGGTGATCAATCTAGCTGCATCTAGTTGTGTGAACTTACAAGGATATTTTTTTGGAATTAATGAATTCATTGGCAACTGTTATGAACTCTATGTAGAAGTTAAGGAGCACCCAAATGCAATAGAAGGATATATACATGGATCAGTACTTAGATCTCTATAAATGATTTTTCAAAGAATATTGGCAGCTTACATGGTTTCACACATGATAGCCCAGCTTATCAGCATACAGAGATAACCTCATGATGTCACTAATACACACTTAACTAACTAAATTGCTTCCATCAAGTGAACACACTAGACCGACAGAAGCAATTGCTTCATAATGAAGTTATGGACACTGAAAATACAAAAGGGAAATAGATAAATAAAATACAACGGAAAAGTATGGAAATATAAACATGAAAAGTATGTGACACTCATAATAAATTACCTTAAAATATCTGTGTTTTGGGCATTACACACATACACACACACACACACACACCCAAACACACACACACACACACACGTACATTTAGCCTGTGGGAAATCATTTGCTCATCTTTTGAGCACCTACTGTATTCTTGTCACTGTAGGCATTTGAGGGAGTGAATAAGAGACAGATTGTCTTTTATTTTGTGGACCTTTTAATCTAGAGTGACACTCAGATAATGAAACAACAAATACATCTCTCAGATGATGACAGGTGATAGGAGAGTGGTAGCAGCCACAGTGGATAGAGTGACATAGGAACACATCAATCAAGTGCTTAACAGCATGCCAACAAACCATACAGCTCGAAACTGCGGGATGCCGTTCGTGGATTCCTTTCTCGAGCTGGACTGCCTCACCATATTAACTGAATGGCCAAGCTATGAAGCTCAGGCTCACCATAAAAGCAAGCAATGAAAGAATACAGAAAGCCAGCTCACTGCAGTTGAAGAAACAGAATAAAATTCATATACCATTCAATTTATTATTAAAATTATCTTATTTGTGCCCCCAATGATCCCTATAACTTATTTGACGTTTATAGTTGTTAAAAAAAATAGAGTAACCAATGATAGATTCCTTTGGTCTTAATGAGACATGATAAATGAATTATATTCTGAAAGTATTTACTTCATTTGCTTCAGTTTGGCCAGTCCATGGGATTAAAGTGTATCAGTCACAGTCTAGTTACACAGATCCTTAAATTACTCTATGTCAATTGTGGGAAAGCTAGGATTTTATAATGTGTGTTTAAGGAAATATTGAAATGAAGTACATTATTTGTAAAGCTATAAAATTTGTAAGAATAACATCTCTGAGACTGGAGAGGGAGGGGGAGAGGAGTGGGGGGAGGGGGAGAGGAGAGGGAGGAGGGGGGAAAAAGGGAGACGGGAGGGAAATGGGAGGCCGGGAGGAGGCAGAAATATTTTTTTTCAATAAAAAATTATATTAAAAAAAAAACTATACTGAGATACATCATTAGCTACCTGAGTACTGAATGGAGAGATGTTTAAGTGGTTTTAATCAAAATCTATTGTTACCTCTGGTTTTAGTTGCATTTCTAGAAAATGGAATTTGTCTCAATTTGTATCTCTGGGTGANAGAGGAGTGGGGGGAGGGGGAGAGGAGAGGGAGGAGGGGGGAAAAAGGGAGACGGGGAGGGAAATGGGAGGCGGGGAGGAGGCGGAAATATTTTTTTTCAATAAAAAAATTATATTAAAAAATTAACAAATATGAATATATAATGTATGTATGCATATATGGTACATAGATGATGTAAGCATATATGAATATATATGGTAGATACATAGGTAAATAATTTTAAAATGTATCTATCAGATTTTTATAAATCATAAATTTCCTAAGGGACTAGTATTTAGAAAACTTTGTTTATTTCTGTAATATCTAATATAGCAATGAGATATGTACAGAAACTTGAGAAATGGGGTTATTCTGGATTATGTGACTACTCAAAGGCTGAGAGTATTGTCAATGATGATAATGAATTCTGGTCAAGCATTCATAGTACTGTGACCCTGAAGATGGGGTCTGGAGCCAGAAGCCAGTGATGAAGGTAGTCTCTGAAAAGTAGATGTGTTCTTGCTTGTAACCTTAGCAACTCTTTCAGTTACTTGGGTAACTAAAGGAGTTGGGTTTGTGGTCTGCCTGGACTAAAATGAGACCTTGATTCAAAGAAAAAATAGAAATAAGTAACCCTCCATAAGGATAAGCCAAACACACTAATTGAAGCATCAACTATAAAACAAAAGACTGAAAAAAATTGGATTTTATTTCTCTCACCGTTCCTAAGCTGGTCATTTGTTCATTCTTGGTAATATGCTCAGGCAAGATATGTGTGAGGGAAATTCAATGTATGAAAAAATAAAAAGCAAAGAACATTTCAATGTGACTGTTTAGTGCCCAAGAAAGGGCAGAGAACTGACAAATTGTGCATTTTACATCATTGAGCAATTAGATATTTTTTTTGTTAGATAGATAAAACCATGTTAAGGAAATACGGGAAAAAAAGTGAAATGTAACCAAGAATGATAAATGCATAGACAAAATTGTTTTCTAATCAAATATGTTAAAACCCACAGAAAACAATAAAGGTCAGCTATTTTCTCAGAACAGATTGATCTGAACAAAGTATGCACAACCATAATAGCATTACAGTTATTTTTTTTTTTTTTTTGGTAATCAAGTTCTCATGGCATGAGTAAGTGACAGAGGGGCATGAAAAGACTTCTTTACTCTTCAGAGTGCAGGTGTGGGCTGAAACATCCAGGCGCAAAGAAAGTAACTAACAAGCATTAAAGAAAACACACAGTTGCTGCAATACCTCAGCTAACAGTGTGAATAATGTTGCTCTTGAGAATCCAAGAAATTACGCTAAGTAATGAGCATGTACTCAAGTACCCACAAGGCTTTCCTAAAATCAGATATAAAATTATTATGATTTTTTATTCTTTTATTTTTTATGATTTTGTTCTGACTCTAATACCTAGTGATTGATGTATAAGATTTCTTTTCAAGTTTTGTAAGAACTGTTGGCCTTGAAGACAGTAGATGAGCTAAATTTTATTCCACACAAGAAAAGGACAAAGATTACCACTGAGGAACAACTTAATAAAAATGAGTTGTCTTTATACAAGGAAAACATAAATTTGCAGGAGACTATCAGAAATATAAAAGAAACATAAAACCAGAGAAAATAACGTTTTCTTTAGGAGTCACAGATGAAATTTTTTGAAAGGAAAATGTTTATAAAATATGTCTGAATCCTTGAGAAAAACATTTCTGTTCACAGAGCTGTGCATAGATCCAACAATCTAAAAGACGACAGACAAACAGCAGGGCTTCATTTCTCTTCCAGGTGTAGTTTATATGGTTCTCTTGAAAAGTCTGTGTAAGCACTATATATTTTAGACTATACTGTATATTGAATTTCTGAAAAATTATATTTTGTAAGTTTTATATAATATCTGTATCTCATGGAAATGTAAGATTATTTATTTTGTGTCATTTTGCTTAGAATAAAAACTAGATATTTTTATTCTTATGCAGAATAAATCCCAGTGTGCCCTTTGAATCCTCCATCTCCCCACCCTCAAATCTTTGCCTGTCTTGGAACTCAAGAGTAATGTCAAAAATGAACACCAAACCACTGACATAAATTCTTGGTATTGCCTCATGCCTTTCACATTATTAATGCATAATGAATTCATTTTAAATTACCAATAAATGCCTCCACTAAGAATGTTGATTCTTAAAATTAAGTCACAGTTCTCTTGTTTATTTCTAAGCCTCATAGGTAATTGCTTCATTCACTTCTTCCTCCTCATTGAAAATTAACCTATCCATTTTCACCTGCAACTGTTTGTATTTGTTTGGTATAATGATTCTATGAAGACATGGGTACCTCTGAATTGGCTCGCTCATATTCACGTTGTCTTTTACCTTTCTGGTGACTGCAACACCAAAGAAAGTGTTTACAGATCTTGTGGGTAGCAGATGCTTCCAGATAATTCTTTCTCCTTTACACTAATATTGTGGAAGGAAATGTCTCTCTCGTAACAGACAGTCTCTATCACAGCATAGTTACTGAACTGCTTCTCAGACAAGTCATGATTCTTGATGCCAGCTTTTCATGTGTTAATTTTTAAGCAAGCTCACTTTGGGTGACAGAAATGTTTGGGCATACTACAAGTATAGGGTTAAGTATAAACCTTGGTCATGATCAATATGTATGAAGGTATATTATAACTAAATAGTTCAACTGCTTTAGAGTTCTGTATCATCTTCCTATCTATCATGAATCTATTATCCAGAATATAAGTCAATCTATCAATACTTTATCCACATATTTCTTTACTAACTTACCTGCTTTTTCCTAAATAAGTGAATGTTTTTCAAATCAGGTTGAAAATAGTTATTTTGCGATTCTAAACTTTATGAAAAAAAAAAAACTGCTTCAACATCTACTTGGAAACAACATCTTTAAGAACATTTGCAATTTTCTTATAAATAGGGATCATAATTTGATCACCTCAGTCTGAAGAGTCAAAAAGTTTGATCCAAATCATCAGGGGACGATGCTTTCGGGACTCCATGGGATGTTTGTGCCCTTCCCTAAACCTTGCTTTCACATGGAAGTGGATGTCTGCTGTCCATATCTTTTCCTTTCTGCTTCCTGTTCCACAAATACTAGCAGAGGAAAGCAATTGACTTTACTTGAATAGACATTTTCAGTATTTATACCTGATTCAATCTCTTATTATAGAGCTTGTTATACAGTAATGTAGTTAATTATTTAGTCCCTTGCTTTTTCTCTTAGAGAGAAGATTACTAGAATACATCATAAGTAGCTATATCTACAGCACAGTGCCAGGATATTTTATCTGGAGCACTAGTATTTAGATTGAGTCAATTACATTACTCTAAAAACCAATCTGTGAGGCTTTACTTGTGTACACATCATCTGCTCACAAAACTGGGAGCTACTTACATTTGTTTTGTTCTCTTTTATTTTTTGTTTAGTCTTCTCTGATATTATACATCCCAACCAGAGTCTTCCCTCTTTCTGCTATTTTGAGAAAAGCCCCAAATCTTTTCCACCCCAAAATCCACTGTTCCTCTGTTTTTCCTCAGAAAACAGCAGAATTTTAGGGGTATCAACTGGTGGCATCTGCTTTTTTTTCATAAGTAATTTTTCATTTGAAATAATTTACTTGAACACTAAGAGATGGCTTCCACTGATTCTTAACCTGTGGGTCATGACCCTTTTGAGAGGGGTGTCAAATGACTTTACATAAGGGTCAGCCAAGACCATCAGAAAACACATATATTTACATTACTATTCATAAGAGTAGCAAAATTACAGCTATGAATTATCAATGAAAATATTTTTCTCCTTGCAGATCACCACAATATGAAGAACTTCATTAAAAATTTGCAGCATTAAGAAGGTTGGGACCCACTGGTCAGGGGGTAAAATATGTTTCTTCCAAGTCAATAGACCTGATATGGATCCACTCACTCCAAAAGATTGAAAATGAGAAACAAGTCCTACAAAATGTCTTATAACATCTTTGTACACTATGGCATAGCCATGTTCTACGCTTCTATGATTATATAAATAAAAATAAATAAATAAATACAAATTTGAAATTATAAAAGATTACTTACATAGATTTTCATATATATGTACTGCTTAAACATCAACATGTAAATGTTTATAATATTATGTCCATGTGCAAATTTTGTTATTATATATGAAATTATGTATATTATATACATTAATATGCAGTGAAATATATATATAATAAAGTAACAATATATTGATGAGATATCACTGCGAAAACATTAACAAAGTCTTTAAATAAAATGCAGCGGGTGGATATTGCAATTCAAATTAAAATGTTTGAGGACATGTAGTTTGATGTACGTGAAAGCTTTCAATTTAAACCAGCAATGTGTCACAGTGATGTGTGTATCTCTTCCATGTCCTTTGTTTCATCTTTGTCCTTTCCACACATACGGAAAGGTTCTAGCACTTTTCTTCTGCATATGAAAAAGAATAACAGCAGGACCCCTTTCCAGGTGCCATTACTTCACAGAGAATGAAGAAAAAAAAAAAAAAAGACATTTGCTGGGTAGGGTGGGCTTCTGGCCAGGGCTGTGTCAGGGGCAGGTTTCCATACTGTCTGGGTGGATGAACTGTTGAATCCCAAGGTATCACAGTATGCAAGAGAACATCTGATTGACAGCAGGGTGTTTGCTCATGTCAGTCTCCAACTCAGCAACCTGGAATCCTTTTTACAAGGCAGGCATGTTGCGAAAATTTAAGGACTTCATTGTAGGCATATATTGCATACATATATTGCATTCTTGCTGAATTACCTCCAAATCTGAAGAAAATAAAAACTGCTGCTCATGTGAGTGATTAGGAACCACTGGGGAGTATTCTGTCATAGTATGAAATGGTTATTCGATCTAAAAAAAAATCTGTAACCGCTCTTGCCTCCTCCTCAAAGGAGGGTGCCTGAAGTACTCACAAAAGAGACTTTTAATCAATTCAGTTTTGTTTACAACTAGAACTGTAAAGAAAATTTTTTATTATTAATGGATTTTTTTCAAAATTAGACATAGAGACAATTCCCCTGTGGGTATGTTTTACATAAAGCCCAGGTATATTCTACTGAAGCAAGTGAGATTTCTTTTTACAGACACTCGGTAAAGCTGAAAAATATCCTTGCTCCAATCTTCTAATGAAGCCATCTTTTATAATATACTAAAAGAAAAGACTTTCCCCTCTCGAATAAACATCCTACCTGTCAAAGGGAATCAAACTAACAAGTTCTTTAATTTAAAATCATGCTCTGAATTTTAAAAAAAATAGCTTCACAGTGATTGCAGCAAGAAACAATCTGAATTCTATAAAATTGTTAATAGTCCTATCTTGTCAACAAGCCTTACATTTTGCAATTGTTTTGGCATGTATGGTAAAGGACAAACATTGTCGTTGTTATAACATCTGCTTCACATCTCACATCTCTCTGTAATATGTGTAAGTCTGTGATGAATTTTGGAACTCTTTCATTCCATCTTCCTTAATTAATATTCTACTTGAAAGTCTGCAAATACCGAGAAATAGAGAAAGTGTGTGATATGAAGTAGTAAATATGTGCCAAATAAAGTTAAGATAGCCACAAAGTATTCAGAAATAGATCTAGCAAAGAACAAACAAAAATAATAATCCCCAAGGAATCATTTTAGATAAAACCTCAGAAGTGTCTTAAATCATAATACTAAAGTTAGAATTGAGATTTATTTATTGTAAACACTGTGCATAGAAATTTAATATTTAGTTAAAAGCCACATACTGATTATTTTGGTACATTTACACAACAGAAAAAAATAATGACATCTTGAAATTTGCAGTCAAATGGATAGATCTAGAAAACATCATATTGAGTGAGGTAATTCATACCCAGAAAAATAAGTATCATATGTATTCGCTCTTAAGTGGTTTTTAGACATTTTAGACATATGGCAAAGAAATCCAGCCTACAATTCTC
Organism: Alexandromys fortis; assembly: GCF_014885135.2. Lineage (NCBI taxonomy): Eukaryota > Metazoa > Chordata > Mammalia > Rodentia > Cricetidae > Alexandromys > Alexandromys fortis. The sequence goes on along the minus strand of NW_026067911.1, from coordinate 13,823,694 downwards.
ACAATCTCAGAGAACATAGACAACAATGAGGACCCTAACAGAGACATATATGAATCTAATCTATATGGGAAGTAAAAAAAGACAACATCTTCTGAATAAATTGGGAGCATGGGGACCATGGGAGAGGGTTGAAGGGGAGTGGAGGGGAAGGGAGAAGAGGGACGGGAGCAGAAAAATAAAATGTAAAGCTAAAAAAAAAATCAATCAATAAAAAGAAAACCTGAGAGAAAAAAAATACAAGACTAACTTAAGAAAAACTCAAGGATGGTGAGAGTAGCTCAAGGCAGCAAATTACTCCTTTTTTGATGAATAGAACATAGTCCACTTGAATATATTTAGATATTTGATGGAGTAACATCCTTATGTTTATTGAAATAGGTCTTTATATAGCGATGTCAATGTTATATGTAAAGTTCAACTGAACAGAGTCACATCTCTCAAGACTGTCCAGACCACAGCCCAAACATGTTGCTGTCCTTGAATGATCTAATCTTTCACATTTCAGAAACTTTTTCTTATAAGACACAGACTGAATTCCACAAGATAATGGGCCACTAGAAGACTAATTTTACCCTTCTTGTCTCCTATTTGTAGTATACCCATGCTTCGAGAATTTGAAGATTCGACTTCTAGAAGAAGCAAAGTAGCATTTAAGATAACAAGAGACAAAGAGAACCTCTTGGAGAGGAGAGGCTTCTGAAAGAAACCTGATCCTCTTCCAGCCACTTCATTGACTGAAAGCCCGTGTCATTGTGATCTTCCTGCTGTATTTGAAGTGCAGTAGAAATTATGGGGCTCCAGTGGCTTATCCAAGGCATAAAACCACACTATATAAAATCTGAAGGTAAAAATCAGTTCAGTATTTACTTCATGACTTATAATAAATTTAACTTATAGTTCTATTTTCCGAATTAGACAATGTATAACAAAAATGAATATCCATGTAAATATAAAGGCCAGAAGCAAACATAACAGAGAGAAAGGAATATGGGATTAAACTACTGTAAATTTCCAGCTGAAATGCTACGTTTTTAATGGTGATTTAAGGCTTGAAGTTCAAACCTTGTAAGTTAAATTTTAGAGGTAAAAACCAGTAACTGTATTTCATTTGACAAAGAAAAAAAAAAGTACAAAACTGAATGGCAACCATCATCTTTTCTTTTCCTCTCCTCTTGCTTTGATTTTTTAAAGAAAGAACCTGATGTTCTGTGATAGAGAGGTAGAGAATATATGGAAGAAATTCAGAGAGGGGAAGAATAAGATCAAAATATATTCAAATTTCAAATTATTTTTTAAAAAATAAAAATATAATCTAAAATAAAAAGATTGTAAATGGCAGACTGTCTTAATGTAATATATTCCTGCTGAATATTTCATGAGCTGTCACCCATTCTATGGTGGGATTTTGATGATGTAGCTGTCTTTCAGTCATTTCCACTCCTGAAGAAAAAAAGAAAGCAAGAAAGAGAAAAAGAAAGAGAGAGGGAGGGAGGGAGGGAGGGAGGGAGGAGAGGAGAGGAGAGGAGAGGAGAGGAGAGGAGAGGAAAAGAAAAGAAAAGAAAAGAAAAGAAAAGAAAAGAAAAGAAAAGAAAAGAAAAGAAAAGATGATGGCTGCCATTCAGTTTTTGGAGCACCGGACTGAGTTCCCAAGGTCCAAATGAGGAGCAGAAGAAGGGAGAACATGAGCAAGGAAGTCAGGACCACGAGGGATGCACCCACCCACTGAGACAGTGGGGCTGATCTATTGGGAGCTCACCAAAGCCAGCTTGACTGGGACTGAAAAAGCATGGGATAAAACCGGACTCTCTGAACATGGCAGACAATGAGGGCTGATGAGAAGCCAAGGACAATGGCACTGGGTTTCGATCCTACTGCATGTACTGGCTTTGTGGGAGCCTAGGCTGTTTGTATGCTCACCTTCCTAGACCTGGATGGAGGGGGGAGGACCTTAGACTTCCCACAGGGCAGGGAACCCTGACTGCTCTTTGGACTGGAGAGGGAGAGGGAGAGGAGTGGCGGGAGGGGGAGGGGAGTGGGGGGAAGGGAGGGAAATGAGAGGTGGGGAGGAGGTGGGAATTTTTTCAATAAAAATATAAAAAAATATAAGAAATAAATAAATAAAAGAAACTTATAAAAAAGAAAAATATATAATTGATATGGGTGTATGTATAAAAGAAAAAAGTTGACAGTAAGACAGAAAAAATAAGGTATTTTTGTCATTTAATTATAATATGTAGTTACAAGACTGAAAAAAAAAAGAGATTAGTAACTGAGGAACAGAGATAGCAGAGAATAAAACATGGGCAAGTCTACTAAAGTAGAACACTGACTCTCAAAATCATTCAGTGTGTCATATCACATTGTTAAAGTAACCCAGATTATAGATGTCCTAGTTAGGAGTACTATTTCTGTGATAAAACCCCATGATCAGGGCCTCTGTGAGTGATAGGTTTTATTTCACTGTACACTTTCAGGTAACAGTCACTGAGGGAAGTAAGAGCAGGTGCCCAAATAGTGCCAGGATCTGGAGGGAGAAACTAATGCAGAAGCCAAGGACAGTTGCTGCTGCTTACTGTCTAGCTCCTCATGGGTGGTTAGACTGCTGTCTTATAGAACCCAGGACCACTATCCCAGCTTGTGGTCCTCCCCCATCATCACTGATGAAGAAAAATCCTTACAGCTTGATCTAATGGAACCATTTTCTCAATTGATGTTGCCCCCTTCTTTCATAAAACTAACCATAGCTTGTGTCAGGTTGACATAAACCTAGCCAGCACAATAGAGGAATGAAAAAAATTAGGAGTAGAAACAAATCCAATGTTGCTATTAAAATTTCCAGTCATTTTTAAAACTGAATATAAACAACCCCACCTATTCTAACTAAAAAGAAGAATTTCACCAGGAACTACTAAGGTAAAGACCCCACACAACTATGACCAACATTTCATGGTAGTCAACTAGCATTGTTCTGAGATATATTTATTAGAAATCAGAAACTATATTACATGTACATCTGTCTAAAATATAACTATATTGTGATAATGAGAGGAAGGTTTCTTGCAGTTTCTATATACAGTTAGAAAACTCAGAACATTATATATATTATATATACTTATGTATATATATGTATATGCTTACATGTAAATGCTTTGTATACTTATGTAGGCACATAAATGTTTACATACCATACCAACATAAATGTTTAAGGTATATGTTGAATTATGAGTATCTATGTTTATATGTACCCACTGACATCACCTACAAGCAAGGAACATACTTTACATCTAAATGTTGGTTTCTCAATATCAGTCTTAATTGATAAAGGAAAATTCATGTAGGGAAGATGAAGTGTTCAGCCAAAGTTAGACATAAAACAAAATAAGAGTACACAGATGCTAAACTGAAGAGGAATCAGACATTCAGAGCTGGATCCTTTTAGTGAGACAGCAATGATAACACTGAACTGTAAGTCTGAGGAAATTAAGCACGCTTGGTACCCTCATAACTGTAGAAGAGAAGCTCATGTGAGTATCAGAGTATGTTTATAGCTCCGTTACTTATTCAAAACTTTTCCCCTAAAAAATTGACTGAAGCCTCCATCCTTGTTAAAGGTCAAGGTGCTACATTTTGATCCACTTTCTCCACTATAAGTCACAGCATTGCACAATCTTTTCCAGCAATCGTCACTCTAAATCACATTACAGCCTGCTGTAGTAGAGCAGTTCACATTGTAAATCACGTTACTATATTACCTAGTGTGTTCTCACTGTAAATCACATCACTCGACAGTCCATTATATTCCAAGTCTCTTTGATGAACAGGGGCACTTCTATCATCTAGGCTTCCCAGAGACTCAGAGATAGTCTTTTGGAAAATGAAGAACAACCAGTCCTCTTTTGGACAAAAATAATAGTATTGCTAAATATTGAGAAATATTGAGAAAAGTACTTAGTGTATTATTAATAGTGGCTTTATAGTTCTAAATTTCATCCTATTATAGTAAGTGGGATTGTTTATTGAGGAAAATGTATAGCTTCTGGGCTACCTATTTATTCCATTGTGAACCAGTACAGGGATAATGCCTTTTCCTCTTTGTAATATTATTGCCTTAATGTTCATACTCTATCCAGGTTTAGAATAATTTGGCATTCAATTTCTTTAATATATGGAATCTGAATGTGGTTTAATATATGCTCTTTTTGGTTTTATTTTTCTAATTGATAGCTCTTGAAAATCATTAAAAGTTATATGTATTCATCCCCCACTTTTAAATGCATTTATTTTGCATATTGGCATTAATTTCTCCTCCCTCCTCTCCTCCCATTCCTACCCCGCACCTCCCTTCTTCCCCCAAATCCACTCCTCCCTTCTGTCTGTTGGGAAGGGTTCCATCCTCCCACAATTATCAAAGCACGCCATATTGAGTTGCGTAAAGACTGCAAGGTAACGAGGTATGAGGATAGGGTCCAAAGAAACAATAAAATGGGTTAGAGACATCCCCTGCTCCCAACGGTAGGAGGCCACAAAAAAGACAAAGTTAAAAGACTATTTCGTATATGCAGGGGGCCTAGCCCAGTCCCATATATGCTCCCTGGTTGTCAATCAAGGCTCTGTAAACCCCTATGAGCCCATAGTTCACTCACCTGCTTTTCATAATGGTATGGACTGTACTTGGGTCTATTAAATATGATGGATTTGCAGGGAAGGGCTAGCCTTGGGGAGAATGAGGAGGTGGATGGCTAAGACCAGATACCAGTCTCGGGGAAACAGCAGGCAGGGAGTGGGGCAGTCCAGCTAGCGGGGGGAGGGGGTCGGTCATTCATTCACTCATCAGACTGGTCTCTACTTGTATAGGCTCTTAAATTGCTTAAAAAGAAAATATAATATTTCCAAAAATGTTGGATAATGTGTTCATTTCTTTGTATTTTGTTCTGCTTTTTTTTTAAATGTAAGTTTGAGAGATTAGAGCTTGAGTCAAATGACCTAACTTGCCACGTACCCCCCTCCCCGCCCCCCGGCCATCTGTGCTCTATGTGCTAGAATTCAGTTTGCAAACTTCGGGCAAGAGGCTGGAGGTTGAGAATACAGACGCAGAGACTGGTACCAAAAGCCCTCTTTAATAGCACCATGGAGGCTTAAATACCCTGCAGTCAATGGCCAACAGGTGAAAATCCCATCCTCTGATCCTCTAAGCTAGGCACAGCCTTTAGTAACTTCCATTAGAAGGCTCTAGACAGAGAAGAGCAGCTGAAGGCCAGGACTCAATTAGTCCCAACACTAACAGACTCTTTTTCTTAAAGCAGCTTGTTAACATTTCACAGCAAGCAAGCAAGCAAGCAAGCAAGCAAGCAAGCAAACCAAAGACTTTGTCAAAAATTTTAATGCCCAACATGAAGAGTGTCAGTTTGTTAAGCCGGAGTCTATTGATTCATTGAAAGTAAATGCTATGCACCCAATACATCAGCTGGTTAAGAGCACTTTAGGTATGAATTTGGTTGCCAATCCCTACATCCAATGATTTCCTTTGAATTGCTATTTACTGTTGAAATGTCAACTTTTTTTTTCAAATGACTAATTCTCCACTATAAAATTATAGGTATAAGTAAAAAAGTTTGCTCAAATGTAGATAAAATATTACCATAGCTGGAAAAATATATAACACAGGTTTATGTAAAACAACCTTCTAAAGAGGGCATGTTATTTGGCAAACCTGAGTAATTTAATCTGGATGAATGAAAGCCTTAAGTGCTCTTTATAGCAAAGAATCAATACATTGAAAACAGTTCTGGCAAATAAAAACTTGCTATATCTGGTGCATGACATTACAAGCAATCTGTAGCTTGAGTTTATGTAGTCATGTCTGCATTTCCTCTATTAAACTGAAGCATCAAGTAGATTTATAACTAAATGCATGGAAACCAAAGTTCGGTGTGCATCCTCTTGAAAGCATGTTTGCCTTATCTTCATTATCAGTCATTTCATAACCTTTCCATCCACTTTATGAAGTGCCCTTGATATTTCAAAACCTAGCCCTTCTTCTGTTCTTGCTTACAGACAAGCACATTGCAATTGCAGCAGAATTTTCAACCTCTCCATCAGCTTAGTTCTTAAAATTTAATTTAATAGGTAAGCCTTAATTTAGCTGTCTATATTCATAGCAATAAGTTTACATAACTGCTTAGACTGTGCATTAACACTTAAGAATGTTTTATACTGATGTCGTAATTACTAAAATCACTGAGAAGCATTATAAGAAATATATTTATCCAATTTCTTATAGAATTATATTGCTAATTTGTCAGTCAAAATTTAAATGTGTGTTAAATATTATACATTACAACAAAACATTTTCAGCAAATGAGAGCATGTCAATTTAAATGTAAAAAGTTCTAATTATCAAAGAAGTTTGAAAAAGTGTTACAAAGATAAACTTGTGTTGATCTTCCTGTCTCAGCTCCTCAAGTGCAAACTCACAAGTGGACAGCATAATGTCTAGTAAACAAACTTGATTGAATGATTTCAATGTATTTTTGTTCTATTTTGCTGATTTATTTTTATTCGGTGTAAGTCCAATTGTACTCACAGCAAGTATGTTTTTCATGATACCCTTTTAGTGGGGATAATACTGAAAAGCAGTATTCTCTCTTTAAAAAGCAAGAATGCTAAGCTCTGTTTTTGAAAAGACTTGTCCAAGTGCCCCAATAGTTAACAAAATCTGGTTTAATTGTTTCACATTATTGCTCTGTGCCAGGATTAATTATTTACAAATTTCCTATCACTTCTCTTAAAAAATATGCACCTGAGGTATACACAGGTATGTGTTGGTTCATGAACAAATAAATACTTATTCCTTTCAGCATATCTGGCAGTTTCACACATTTTCAAGAAAAATACCTAATTTTATCATGATGTAGTATTATTGGAGGCATGTAACTAAACTACTGAATACAATAGTCAAGTTACTGCAAGTGAACTAGCAAGTAAATTGAAATAAATTGGATAATGCAATCAAGTGTTGAAAAATATACTTATTAAAAATAAGAGCACTCAAAATGACGTGCAGGGAAGATCTATCTCACCCAAACAAGAAAAGTTACTTAACTAATGTATTATTCACTAAGTTATGTGCATTATGCATAGTTGCTGATGAATTTTAAAAAGTAATTGGCATAAAATATGCATATTTATGGATTAGAGTGTGATAATTCCATATTTATATGTATATAATGTATTATGCTAAGATCAGTTTAATTGGCATATATGTCAGGTTAAACATTTACAGTCTCTTTGTGCTAGAAGTATACTCTTTGCTGTAAACTATTTTAAGATATATAATGAATTTCTCCAAGCCACAGCTAATTGATGGTGCAATACCACATCACAAATTATTCCTCCTGGCAGGAGTATCTCTGTGTATACTAACCATGCTTTCATTATCCATACTTTTGAAAACTTGTCATCGTCTAATTCATAGTATCCTATTGCCCATCTTTCAATAGCAGAATTTTATACTTCAACATATACATCAAAATAGGTAATATTTGTTTCTCTTGGTTTGACTTTCTTCACAAAATACTGTTGAGATTCCCTCTGTACACTCAAGAGAGAATGTCAAGTTTCGTGACTTAAGAATGCTCCATTTTGCATTGATACTACATTCATTCTTTACACATTCATTCTTAGATGTCATATTTGTGCCTTCAGAAAATGAGAATAATGTATGCAGAGCTAAGAGACAATCTATAGAGTAAAAGGAAATACCTACAAATCACATATCTGGCAAAAGACTTAGTACCTAGCATACATACACCACTCGGATAATTTAACTCTGAAAATTAAGGTATGTGGTTTAGAAAATGTGGAAGTAAACAGCATATATATA
>NW_026067911.1:13798450-13812995 GCF_014885135.2 Alexandromys fortis | reverse complement strand
GCCTCCCCTTTCCCTCCCCCTCCCCCAATCAAGTCCCCCTCCCTTATCAGCCCAAAGAGCAATCAGGGTTCCCTGCCCTGTGGGAAGTTCAAGGACCACCCACTTCCATCCACGTCTAGACAGGAATGTAGTCTTAAATATACATGTAAAGGCAGGGCAGTGGTGGTGCATGCCTTTAATCTCAGCATTTGGGAGGTAGAAGCAGGCAGATCTCTGTAGTTCGAGGCCAGCCTGGTCTACAGGAACTGGTTCTAGGAACTACTCTAGAATTACAGAGAAACCCTGTCTCATAAAACCAAAACAAAACCAACCAAACAAGCAAACAAAAATTTACATGGCAGTCCAACAGGCAAATGCCTGCACAGAGAGACAGAGGCAGAGAGGGCAGGTAGGGGAGATGGAGATTGATATAGACAGACACAGGGAAACAGAAACAGAGAGAAGACACTCTCTCTCTCTCACACACACACACACACACACACACATACACACACACAAAGAGACGGAGACAATAAAAAGACAGAGTCAGTTTACTCCTACAAGAGCAGCAATCCACAAACGTGATTTTTTTAATCTTCCTTGTACAGTTTATTTTCCACAGGAAGTCTAAAGTCATTTTAAGCATCACTATGTAGAAACAAACAAACAAAAAATAATAAATATCCCATTTTCAAAAGGCTTAGTAAACAAACTAAGAAATAAAAACATGATTAAAAGACATTAGAATGAGAAGGTTGTGATTTTTTAAAAAGGTAATATGAAAATGTATGTTTCAAGAAATAATGTATAAACTTAAAGGACTCAGGAAAGAGGATATTTTAGCTGTGAACTCTCTCATTATGCCAAATAAAAATTATATACCTTGTGAAGGAAGAAATTGCATGCAATTATCATTGAAATAATGATACTTTAGTTACACGTTCAGGTATTTATTACTATAATTCTGATCAGATTTTCAACATATAAGAAATAGATAAAAGTAAAACTTTAGAAAATTGGTTAATTCGCCGTTTCTGCATTAATGATGACAGGTTTCCTTGAAGTGTAAAAACAAAAAGCAAAAAGTTTTTGGTTTTTCTGTTGGTTTTTAAAGTGAAGTCTGCTTTGATATATAGAAGAGTTATCTCATGAGAATTTTATAACTGTGTTCTCATGAATTGGACTTGAAACAGTTATGGTTAGACCTTCTTTCATAAAGCTTAATTTTGCAATTATTATGAGTAAAATGCTTAAGGAAAATGTTGCTTTCTTATTCCAAAGCTTATAATTTAATGTATTCTAGAAAATGAATAAAGTCATATGCCATCGCAGGCTTTAGCATTATTAGTGATCTTAACTTTATATGTGTTTTATTAATTAAACAACCTTTATGAAATTCTGGTCACCGAGCATTAATGTTTTGTATAAAAGAGGTAATGAAAAATGAGAGAGAATATGGTCAGTACTTTAGAATTAAAGATAGTTTTAACAATGCATATTTTTAAAAGAGAAATAAATATTTTATTTAGCGACTTAACTCAATTGAAAACTATTTGCTTATACTTTTAAATTGGGATATGGTGATTACAGACAACTCTCCCAAACTTGACATATAGAAAACATTATAAATAAAAAGAAAAGAAAATTATGCTTACGAGGTAACATCTACTATAGCCTAATGTGTTCATGTTTAAACAAATATCTAACAGCTTTGGTCTTCTGACATTCATCATCTGTATTACTACAGATAGCTACAGTTGGAATTCCATCAAGTTCAGACCTTCAAAGCAGATATTCCTCTTAGAGCCTGCTCTTGTTTTAATTACAATGCTCAAAAACTTAGAAATACATTCTTGATTTTATTTGGCAATATTTTAGCAAGTTAGATTCTTCACTCACATTAAGACATTTTCTCTAAAGCCTTTTGAGCTATTTCAAAGGAACAAAAGTCGAAAAGTTGAGACTGATAATTTCATTTTGAAGATTTATAAAATGAAGCCCCAATATTGTTACTTAATTTGTATCTCATATTTGCTAATATTTACAATCTCCATAAGCCATCTAATAAGTGTTTATATAGATACTTTGCACTTAAAATGAATCTAGGATGTTTATTATTGTAAAATATTTCCTGGTATTAATTTTTCAAGTAACTTATTATCAACAAAGCAACTATATCCTTGTCAATTAAAATAGAAAAATTGGACATTTTTTATCTGACTTGTAATATACATGATGAAATCATTAGCATTAATTTCCTATCAAGTTACCTCTCTGTTTTCTTATTCTTTCTTGCTTGTGTTGCTGTGCAGTTAATTTTGCTGTCATTCACATAATTCATTACCTGTGGATCTTCTGTAAAATGACTTTATATTTATTTACTCAACAAGTTCCTGGAACCGGTGCTACTTAAAATGAAAGAAGAGTTGAATTGAGGGCATTTGTTAGGAGGACGGGTCCGGAGGGCAGGAAACACTTCAAATCTATAATGGGGCTTAGGCCATTAACCAACATCTCAACAGAACACTTTTATGAAAGAAAGGGAAATGAGTGCAGTTGACTTTCCTCTCCATTTATTTTTTATGGTTAGTTATTCACAGATGATGTGGGCAGACTGTGTGAGAGATAAAGTTTGGGTAATTTACAGGCAAATGTGGCTCTCTCTATTGGCCAGGCTCTTCACATACTCTAAGGAGTTAAAAGGAAAATAGGTCATCTGAATTATAAACTTGCTAAACATTTATCTTACAAGTGAAGCTAATATGTTATTCTACAGCACGGGAAGAAAAAGGGCTTCGAATAGGATAAAGAGGAGAGTTAAACAAAACAGAATTATTAAAGCACCCAGTTTCTGCACCTCTATAAGCTTCGGTGGGTGGTCTGCTAACAACAGTGTACAAACCAGCAGGAGATTTTGCTAATGAAAGAAAAGATACATGTGTTGACATAACATTAAATGACTGGCTTATCACTCCCCCTGGATCCGAACTACAGCAGAATGGTTTTTATCCTCTTGCTTTCTTAACTGTAGCATCTCACACAAATGAAGAGTTTTCAGTTTATCATCTGCATGTTTGTTTCATGCCATGCTCAGGTCAAATTAAAATTGACCCACAAGTTACACACTTCAAAAATGTAGTCCTTCTTCAAAAGCCTGTAGTTTTACTTAATGAGTATGGAGTGAAACTCTCTTCTTTAAGTCAAATTAAATAAAAGCTACCCATGTTCAATACTGCAGAAGGGCATTGTGTGTGCTATAAATTCAGAATACTCAATAAGGAGATAGTTTTATGTCTTCTTTGCCCAAAATTATGCAGTTTGATAGGAGAGATATGGATTTTTACTCCTGGTTTATAGCCACAGGGGATATTTAAGTTATAACTCTACAAATCTGTGACTTTGTGTCCCCAACACACACAGCAGTAGAACTGAAGATCAAAACTCAACTTTTCTCTTGAAAGGAGTTTATTGTAAGAAAACAATTTTCTCCTTGTTATCACCATGGGACACATCCATGGGCTTGAGAGGTCATATTGTCATTCAGGTACTTGAAAGTCAGTATTTCAGAGTGAGAGAATTATCAAAAGTGAAGCACCCACTGGAGAGTCATGCAATATAGTGACCTGGACAATGGCATTATCAGGAGGAACACAGACCCAGGGAAATAGCTCCAAACCCTACAAACTACATGAGAGGGAATGGAAGGGTCTTGAAGTCTAAAAATTATTACAACATCATAAGAATGCTCACACATGATCCACTATCTAACATCTGTGTTTCAGAGATTTTATGCAATAATAACTTTTGGTATAAAAATTCTTTGTCTTATTTTATTTTGTTTGAATTTCTGTTATGGATCCTGATTAGGATAAATTTATTAAGCTTCATTTGTAAATTATTTGGAAAACCCCTAAAAAACTATCTTATATATTTAACTAATAAATTTTGTCCAGTTTTTAAAAGGAACTAAACCTTAGAAAAAATATTGAATTTGAATATTATTTGAAAATATAAAGATGTTTTAAGGGCACCTATCAGGTTCCTAGGTCTTATAAATACTGTTTATTGAATACATTATATTGGATTATAGCAGAGTTGATAATTACTTATGTCAACTTTTTGCAATCAACATAACTAACCTTATATAAAATGCCTGAAGAACCCCATGAAGTAAACACAGTGATACACATTTCAACTAGAATCATAATAAGAAGAAAAAAGTATATAGAATCTAATTAAAAAGGCTATAGCCCGATAGGCTTGAGAATACTGAATATTGAATTTTTATTGTTGGTTATGATATCAAATTATAGTCATGATATAAATGTGTATAGATGTGCATATGTATGTGTGCCAGAAAACTCATACTTGGACCTTGTCATTTTGTATTATTAATATAGTTCTAATGTAATATATTATAATCCCTTAAAGCTTAGATTTTTGCCACAAATTGACTTTGCATTCATATATGTTTATTCCTTGGTTCTTTTTAAAATTCTGCCTTTGCTCATTTCAGTGTGAGTTTAATCACAGCCTTTATGATAAGCTGAATAATAACCAAATGTACAACTTAAGACTATTAAGTCATTTAACTTTTAATAAAATCAGTTATTCTTTTTCTCTTTGTATTTTGTAACCCTCTATATTTATATGCATGTAAGAACAGAATTAATGAATGCTAATCTTGATTTGTAAAGAATGTTAAAAGTCTTCTGGTATACCCAAAATAATGAGACGCAAAGCAAAAGTTTTTTTTTCTATGGAAACATTTTCTATAGGTCTAGAAATTCTAATGACAACATTCTAAATTTTCTTTAGCATGAATCATAAAATCTAATTTGATATCTTCCTACATATATTTTCCAGATCACTACTTCAATGGCTATTTCTTAAAATATATCATTTTAGCCAAATAATCATGTGTCATGCTATATACCATATGTGGTTTTTTAGTATTCAAATTAGAATATCAAAGATCTCCAAAGCCATGTTGAAAAAAATTTTTTCATATTTTATTAGAAGTAGTTTCTTCACAGATAAACAGCATCTGACTTCGTATGCTAAGCACTTGGCCTTTTTTTAGTTGAGTGACCATCGACATTATTTTTCCTTACCTCTGTTTTTTTCTAGAAGGCTCTGACCTACTCTCATACTGGTTTTTTATGATGGACTCTTCTTGCATGACTCACATTTTTTAAAAAAATTGAATATTACAATAAGCATATAACCACAAACAGAAATTTCAAATACTTGATTAACTTATTGACTGTTTACAATCATACAGGTCAGGTCCCTACATATTTTTTGAACTATTAATTAATATCTATTTTTCTTTCATATTATTTTTCTTAAGCATAGAATTTGTAGTTTTCTAATCATGCACTTTTCGTAAAAGAGAATTGAAGGTAAATGTGCAACACTCAACTTTATGCTAAAATTACCCTGAATACTCATAAGAGTCATCCATCTTTTTCCAGAGCACTGGGGTCCAATTTTTAGTATCACTGGTGGTATAGAAAATGCCTGATTGAGTTTATTTGACTCTCAGGTATACCACAGTTACTGAAGCCTCACAAAATAATATTTGGTTGATTTTAAACTCAGTGAAGCAATACATATCAATCCCAATTCCAAAGGACATAATTCTCTGGAGTAAACTAGGTTTTTGTACTTTGAGTAGTGTTCAAATTTATTAATTGCATTGAAGACCAAGAAACCAAGAAAATATTTAACAGTAATGTGAAAAACAAGTTATATATAATTTTTCGAGTTCAAGAAAGTTAGTTTCTAAAATATCAGAAATGATATATTACTTTTCATTAAGCATCTATTCTTTTCAAGTTTCAACTTAATGTATTTTAATTTGTAGATTTATTCTCATAATTCCCATAGCTCATTTTGTTTCTAATATGCCTACATTTTCTTCATGCAAATCATAGGAGAAAAAGAAAGCTGAAATTAAAAAAAAATTGCTTTTGAGGACTATGAAATATATTTTCCATCCAATATACTCTCAGCTCTGGCCCCATTCTACCAGGAAAAAGAATTAGAACATTCAATTTTGATTTAATTTTTCAAAAACCAATCTAGTTCCACAGAGTAAATGTTCTATTTTAACCACCATAATTATATATGGACAAAGGATGCACAAATATGTTATTATAAAATAACTGAAATATCAGTAATCTAATATGTAAGTTTTTATGATGTCTGCATTCTTGAAATTTAAAAATGGTTTCTAGTCTGCAATTAGAATAATTAAATATCATAAAATTGGTTAAAGTGCTCTTGAGAATATGATAATTAAAAGAGATTTTTTTCTTCTCTGTTCTTATTTATTAATTCTTTGGGAATTTCTTACAATATATTTTGATAATAATCACATTCTCCAAAAGTATAAAGAATAAAAAAAAAACTTTGGGAAACCCAACCCTAAATGAGACATCTATATTACACATTCTCCTTAGGTATCACGATACAAGTAACCAAAAGAGTTCAAAAGCCCATCATTTGACTCTGTCAATTTTTATATGTACATGAATAGTGAAAATACTTATATAGAGTTCTCTGTGTTAAATATAACAGTAGATAAATATAAAATACCACTTACATTTTATAGGGACCAGCAGAATATGGAGAAGCCTCCTGTATCTGTGACGTAGAAAAAAAAACTGTTGAATAGATTGATGAATGTTTGAATGAACCAAAAGGTCAGGAATTTTGCCATAAAATAGTCTTTCCTACAGACAATCAAAACAATATTAATTTGTCTTTATCAATCCAAGTATTTGAAAAAAATTTGGATTATAATATCATGTATCATAATACGAAACTGGAAGCAAAACAGTTAAATAGATGATTCAGTAATAATTTAAGCTTTTAAGTCACAGAGATTATTTGCAGATTGCCCAAATTTGGAATTAGTGTAGGATCTAAATTTGTAATATCTAATCCTATAAATACGCTCCATGAATATGGGATTTGGTAGCAAGTGACTTTAGGAAAGTCTGTTTGATAAAAAAAAAAAAAAAAAATCTGCAGTAAAGATGTTTCTATAATCTTGTTAAGTAGATGTTTAGCAAATGTTATTAACCATAAGGACATTATACATGTTTAATAGAAATAACTAACATAAATATGTACATGCTATATTGGATTTATCTTTACTCTGTTAGAGCCACTAAATTTAAGTCTCCTACCTCATTATGCATATTGCAGCCCACAGTATTATATTGTCTTTAGAGTACAGCTAGAATATGGGGTTTATAATTATGATAAAATTAATCAGAAATTGAAAGTTGTGATGTCACTGAGTAACTCTTAAGTATGTTAAAGTGAGGTAATATGACATAACTCTGTTTTTCACCCATGGCAGCAATTTATTAATAAAATATTTCTTTAAAAAGGAGTACCAACACTCCATTTTAAATGTCTGTTCTTGACAGTAGGTTATGATATATGCAGATATATTCACCATGTGCATTTATTTGTAACCCAATCTTGGAAATCCAAAATAAGGAAAATTAATAACCTCAGAGGAACTCTTTAATGGAGTCTTCTGTAGCTCAAAAATAACTACTAAAAACATATACTATGTGAACTAAACTCTGAAGCCTTTCATGAGTTTTGTTTTTTTTTTTACACATAATTTTAATATATTAGACATTCTTCTATTTTCAGGTATAGTAAGATATAAGAAACCAAGCTCACCAACAACCTTGGAAAGACAACCACAGCCACACATGGACAAATGGATGCAAGAGAAACCCTGGAGTCAGGCAACAGAGGAGGACAATGATAATGAGAGAAGAGCACAGCAGCTTTAAGCCTACTATTCTCCTACTATTTGTGATTGGAAGGGTTTCCAGTAACATCTCTTTTGTATGATGGCCACTTGTTAATTTCCAAACCAACTAGGAGCTCAGACTTGAAGTAACCACACAGAAACCATATTATTTGCAATACTGTTTGGCCAATAGCTTATGCGTATTTCTGGCTAATACTTATATCCAAAACTAACCCATCTCCATTAATCTGTGTATCACCACATGGCTTGGCTTAGTGGCAAATTTTTGGCATGTCTGTAACTGTTGATTGCTCCTTGGCTTCTCTAAACTCTGCCTTCTTTTTCCCAGCATTCAGTTTACTTTTCCCTGCTTAGCTCTGTTCTGCCTTGCTCTGCTATAAGCTCCAAGAGTTTCTTTATTAACCAAGGGTATTCACAGCATACATTTATAGAAACATTCTATAAAGTCTGTCCTGAAAATGTAAGGGATAGTGCAAATATCATAAGTGTCAGTGTAGTATCACAACAAAGCAAATATAGATATCATTGTACCTCCAGGGAATATGGTCAGATCGCAAAATATAAAAGCTAAAAGAATGGTTATATACAAGCCCAAAGACTAAGATACAATGACTTACCTATAATCCCAGCACTATGAAGACAGAGAGAGGAAAATAAGAAAATATGGGTCTTTCTTAGACACAGAAAAGGCTCAGCTATGGCCTGAGCTACCCAAGATCCTGCTTCTTAGATGTAAGCAAATATATATATAACCTTAATTTTAGTGTAGGGTGTCTAGATGCAAAAAAGAGCTCTAAATTGCAAAAGATATAAAGTATATGCAAAGAAACCAGACAGAAACTTTCACAATAAAAACTCAATAAGTTTAACTGAAAAAAAAATCATTGAAAACACAAAATGCAAAGTAGTTCCATTTGAGATGAACTATTCGGACTTCAAGCCAGACAATTTCAAGTAATTAGATATTTTTAAAAGGAGGACAAATTACAAACTGTAAAGAACTTTTGAAGTTCACGATAGTCCACCAAACATATCGACATCTGCATTGTCTGAGCAACTGCAGGAGGAGATAAAGGAAGCATTACAGAAAGTTTTTCACAGAAAATACTTGTTGAAAGTGGCCATACCATTGGGGAAAATATCAAAATCTAGAAACAGAAGGCTCATAAAACTCAGCATAGACAGAAGCTGAAAAGAGATTGTGTACCAAACAGAAGCAGGCAGAAATATTATTTGATTTCAAGTGAAACACTATGAAGCAGGGATGTTAAGGAGAAGGGAGTATGTGGGAAGGGTTGGGGAAAAAAGGGATTTCTATTAAATCCATTACATGAAAAATTTAAAATACCTAAATGAGCTAATAAAATAAAAAAGGTGAGAAAATCCTCACTTTCAAAATCAAACTCTCCAAAATATAGAATAGAAAATGACTTGATGGCTGTACCAGCACTGGACATTGTATGGTGTTTCACACAAAGGCCCAAAACACCAGGCAACAGGATAAATGCTACAAGGAGTGACAAAAAGACTACTGGAACTCAATAGTAGAAAAACTTCTAATGTATGCAATTCATAGATCTATCAAAGTAGCATAATAAAAATGAATAAAAAAAATCCCAATACTTGTCAACTCATCTGTGGGAAGAATGGAGTTTCAATTCACTAGGGCTACAGATAATAGAGAATTCCTAAACACTTTCCCTGAGCATAAAATTACTGTGCCTGATATTGAACAATTTTCATCACTTGAAGGTTTGCACGGTAAATATGTAGAGGTTGGAATATGCATTGTATGTTGGAATTCAAAACAGTATTTACTACCTCGTCTTTATGAACCCTCCCAGAGATCTCTAGTTAAGAGCTATCTTGAGAAGAAAATGGCTGTTTGAACTGAGAATGTTCAAGTATTCAGAAATCTCTGTTTATTTCTATGCAATAGTTTAGTTAGAGGATACTTCCTTGTCTCGTAGATTTGTCTGTTTGCTGTGACTCTGATATTTTCCTTACTTTATGGCCACATTCAATTAGTATTTCCTGTGAAATATAAACTAATTAACAGTTTTACTTTCTTAAATTGTACTGAAACATGACACAAAATGAGAGGACTTTATCATCAAAAACAAGAGATGAGGAAGTCTGCTTCTGAGAATACTAGTTGCTTTTTGTTTGTTGTGTATGTCAGGAATGAGGGCATCTTCTCTCATGACCCTTACCAAGTATTTATCAGCAGTGCTCATACACTTAAAAGATTAAGGAACACACAAGTTCTTGTATTCCCTCACCAGCAGAAGCATCCAAAAACATACCAAGAAAATACCATTACCTCACATCTACAGTTTAGCAGTTAAAGAAAGGAGAAAGAATTTCAAATGTGCAGAAGTGAATGAAGGACTAAGTCACACTTGAGGACAACCTTGTTAGATTAAAAAGAGATTTCTCAGCAGAAAATTATAGGCCTGGAAGCTTGGATGACATTCTCAAGACCTGATGGAAAATAGCTGCCAATCAAGGCTTCTTTCTCCTTAAAGGTGTCTTTCATAAATAAAAAGTAGGGCTTCCAAAATAAATAAAAGAAAAGAATTCATAGAGAGTATAATAGCCTCACCAAGGTGTTAGAAGAAAATTTACTACAACTGTAAGAAGTATAAATCCTATGGAAGTATAAATCCTATGAGGATCATATATATATGTATATATGCATATACATACATATATATATATATAATAAGTAACAAAAGAATTTAAATTCATCAGTAAATGAACCATTAAATTACAAAGATTGATAAGAAATGAATAAATAATCAAAGATCATTTAATAATTTGGAATGAAATGTATAATATGGACATTGGTCCACAGTTTAAATAACAATATCCTGAAGTTTAGAGTGATGGTAGTGGACTGGACTGTCAAGGTCAGACTGGTCTCACATGTTACGTGATGACCCCCCTGATCTAAGTACCAAGAACATGTCTGATGAATAAGCAATCAACTAAACAAGTAAATAACCAATAGAAATGGAGTCATTGAATAAATTATAGACAGGATCTTCAGTTTTCTGCCTGTCCAAAATCTTTAGTTTGACTTTGTAAGACTGGAAACAATAAGATAAAAACTCACTGCAACAAGAATCTCAAACTAAGTTTTAATAATATCAAATAAAACTAAGTTTTAAATAGGATCAAATAGACATTAAGAAAAAAGATGGAAAGACAGTGAGGGTTGGGTACCTACTTTACCTCTCCTTTTAAGTTCCCTTCTTTATTCACACACTGATAGTTGTCTCCCTGCCCCACACCAGTGGACCCTAAAGCCCCTAAACCTGCCCCGCTCTCCTCAGGGGACAGAGTACTCGTCAAAAGTTAACTCCTAGTTCTCTCAAACCTCCACAGACAGGACCTTACATGGTAATCCTTACCACCCCCTTGGCTGCCAAGCTCCTGGGACACCCATGTTGGTACCATCTCTCCAGGTTCAAGCAGGCACCTTCTCAGAACACTTGGTCTGTCCATCAGACAGGACCTTCCACCCTCCAGTTTCCCAGGAAGCCACAATGAAAGGCCTACCTTTTCATCATCCTGGCACACTTACTTTGGTGATAACAATATTTTTTCCTAGTCATCTGCCTTCTGATCTCCCCCAAGGAACAGATGCTGTTTATTGGGTGAAGTAATTTTTGAGGAGCATTCATGGCAACCTTTCAGGGTGTCTTGGTCCATCAAATCACACTAGTCTAGAAGGATTCCACAGTTTTTCATCCTCTGTGGAAGCAAAAGAAGAACCTCTTTTCCAAAGCAACATATCCTTAGTCTCAAATTCTGAACTCAAGATACCTTTAAATTATATTTGTTGATTACTCAGCTCTTTCACAGTCAAAAAAATCAAAGAAAACACAATAATATACATAATTCAGACTCTCTGTGAATTTTTTGTCTTTACATGGCTTATTTTTCTTTACTACCTTTAATCTGCATTCTGTCTCTTTAAAGACTTTTTTCCTTTTATGACTCTTCTATTTCTTCTCTCTCTCAATCCCATGTACATTTATTCAACACTGTGTCCCATTTAGTGGTCTTTTTATATGGATTTGTCTTCATTGCATATCTGTAATTATTTTCTGACCAAAAGTGCTTATTAAAATGTTAAGTGCTTAAGAATCTAAGCTGCAACATTGCTAGGGTATATATAATACTTTCTGCTTGCCTTGTCCACACCAACATGGTGAAGTTGCCTGCAGCTTCCGGGACCCATGCTTACCACCATACTTCAAGGCACACAGTCAGTCCAAGGTTGCATCAAGCAAGACACAGCACACTTCTCAGAGACCTCATCCAAATGCTCGGTCTCCCAAAAGAGCCAGAGTTTGCATTGGCAGCATGGCCCAGAAAGTCTGCATTTCAGACTTGTGGCTGTTTTTTTTTTTTTCTTTTCTGTCACTGAGTCAGGAAACCCTCTCTTAAAGGATCTGGGGCACAACNCAAACAGCAAAAAACTGTGTTAAACTCTGTATTTTTGTGTCTAGAATTCCTTTCCAAGCTTTCTCAGGTTTTCAGTGAATTTTATTTGACCATGTTGGTGCCAATTTTTAGTAAGGGGGCTTTTTGTTTGTTTCTGGCTCCTCAGCCTGAAATAACCACATAGATACTATACTAATTAAATTACTAGTTAACTCATTAGCTCTAGCTTCTTATTTGCTATGTTTTACATCTTAATTTAGCCCATCTCCATTAAGCTGTGCATCACCATGAGGCTCTGGCTTACTGGGAAATGTTCTGGTATCTGTGTCTAGCAGGAATACAGGGCTTCTCTCTAACTCTGCCCTTCTTTCTCCCAGCAATCTGTTTAGTTTCTCCTGCCTACCTAAGTTCTGCCCTATCAACAGTCCCAAAACAGCTTCTTTATTCATTAATGATAATCACAGCATACAAAGAGAATCCCACATTAGTCAGCAATATCTATAATGAGACACTGTCCCAAACAAAACAACAAAAGCAACAAATAGGTATAAGAAGCGATTAAAAGAACATCATATTGCTTTTATTTTCTGTTTCTTTCAAATTTTTTGAAATATATAATACTTTGTTAATAATGATTCTAATTAAGTTGTTTTTGGTAGGAGTCAGAATATGAGTTCTTAAGTCTTCCAGTGCAGCATAAAGACATGTGTCCATTCTCTGAACAAGTTTTCTGTGTTTCTGATATTGGCCCTTAGAGCATTAACATTAATCCATGACATGTAGAAGCCTGTGAAATGAAGTGAACATTTCAAGTACTCTTCCTGACTTAACAATATCTTTTCATGTTACACTTCTGTGTTTTGTCTAGATGCTTTTTCTTTAAACCCACAGAAAATTTCCATATTATTTCTTGAAGAATCCCACACCAGAGAAAAATGTATATTTATTTTACAGGACAAAAGTTAATTCACTATGTGTAATCTTTTTTATTTTCTATATTCAAAATGTATTCAAAATTACAGTGAAATTATGAGATGAACTAGAAAAATACATTATTAGCAAATACTATATACACACAATTCAATCCTTCCTCAATACTAGGTCTACAGATACTTGCTATCACACTGTACTTAAATGTTGGTGGTTAGTAATAAAACTCAGGTTTTTATTCTGGAAAGAAAAACTTTAACAACAGCCATATTCCTGTCTCCAAATTTACAGCTACTATGCTTGCTGCATAAATGTAATTGTTACTATCTAGTTATATATGATCTATCTGTGTATTTATCTATCTCCTTCCATATGTATGGAACAATTCTAAATATGATACATATGTGTTATCACTTAGTATTATGATTAATAGTAGTACATAATAGGATTCTTATTAAAAAAAATTGATTTACACCTTTAAATATTAGGTGTATTCTGTTTGAGTTGATGATAATATTTTGATTGTTGATATATACTCATTTTTCCAGTAGATGGTAGTACAGATGTTCTTAACAGAACACTTGGTAGACTAGGTTTCAAAACAGGTATCTTCAAACTTGAAGAAGCGATATTCAATAATATTAAACATATGAATTATGAGGGTCAGCAGAAATGTAGGAAATGATATATATTAAAAGAGCTGCAGTTTCAAAAATATCATATTGGTAAAAATGTTTTTTCATAGTTAAATAAATTTTAAAACAAAATCAAAGTACCAGTACACTAAGCAACTCTTGTGTTTATATGGTCACCACTGTAAATTTAATTATATACTTTTAAACAATGCTTTATTTAGAACGCTCACCCACTTTTACAACTCAGTATGTAATCTTAAATTCTGTACTGCCAATTTTCAATCATTTCAAATTAAGCACAGTGTGGAAATAAAATTTTAGAAACTAAACAGTAAAGTTAAATATAATATAAATAATACCAAATACATATATATATATATATATTACAGAAATTAAATAGAACACAAGCAAACAAAAATTCTCCTACCCATTCATGTTGAACTAGAAAGTAAGAATTTGATGTTGTTGTTGTTGGTGGTGTTATTTGTTTTTCCTATGTTGTGGTTGCAAAACACTACTACAACAGACACACCTTGTTAAAAAAATCATCTTGGCACACGTTAAATCTGAGGAAACTGAAGTAAGCAGATTTCTTTTAGTTCAAGGCCAGATTGCTTCACATGGAGAGTCATGGGTCAGTCCAGGCTACATAGTGAGACACTGTTTTGAAAGAAAGAAAGAAAGAAAGAAAGAAAGAAAGAAAGAAAGAAAGAAAGAAAGAAAGAAAGAAAGAAAGAAG
>NW_026067911.1:13791834-13798397 GCF_014885135.2 Alexandromys fortis | reverse complement strand
TTACAGTTTTTTCATCACTTAAAATTAAACTTTTCTATTCTAGGTAGTCCCAGAATTTATTTTCTTTACATTGAGAATACCAAATGGTCAGCTTTGAAAACATGTATGTATATATATAATTATACAAATTAACAATGCTATATTTAGTAACATATATGTATTTATGTTTATAAATGCAATAATTAACAAAAAAGAGACTGTGGGTATTTATTTGCTTTTTAGTTTCTTTGTTTGTTTTAACGACAGGGTCTCACTGTGTTGTCCCAACTGTCCTGGAACTTGCTACATAAACCAGTTTGACATCAAACTTATAGATATCTATATACCTTTGCCTCCCTTGTGCTGGGATTAAAGGCATGCATCACCACATCTTGTGTGGTCATAAATTTTAAATAAATCAGTGGCATAAGGGAGGATTTAGACAGAAGAAGGGGAAGTAGAAAATGACATAATTATAATCTCAAATTTTAAAAATAACAAAAATGTTCAAAACCTTTAAGTAAGTAAATAAATAATATATTGATATTTTATATTATTGGGGACGTCTGAAAGTTACAACTTTCTCTCTTGGCCTGCTACTGTTTACAGTTTGTCCTATTAACATTGATCTCTATTTAAATAAAATGAATGGTTCTAATTAGTCTTATATAAAAGATTAGAATACTCTGAAATTATCTGGGTTTTGTTAGTGAATTAAAACTAACTATATATATGTAGTGTGTATGCTTAATGTAATTTAAATAATAAAGAACTGTTTTATTGGGCAGATTACAAAAAGAAAAGAGAATACTTTAATATTTTGAATGTTTTGGAAAGTTTCAGATAACGAGTCATGTTGTTTATATAAATATCCACAGTGTGTTTTCTTCTTTCTCTCTTTCACTCTTTCTTTTTCTCTTTCTCTCTTTTCTCCTCATTAGTTGGTTGGTTTTTGTGTAGTATTTATACCAAAAGCATAAGATTTGACAATTTTTATTTATGTGGTATGTTCTTTGTAAAGTATTGATGTTTAATTAGGACCCAGCAAAAGTATGTGTTAAAATTCCTTTACAAAAATTACTGTTATTCAACTCTGCACTGTGACACAAACATGATTGATCTGGATTAATTATGAGCAAGTAGCCTGTTTGAAACAAGGTGCAGACAAAGCAATTTGGCTGAGTAACCCTAACCTGCTGTGGGTACGGTACAACAACTCCTGTGGGACAAGATAGCATGAATATCACAAGGGCAGCATCTTCTGCTGGCCATACTATGATAATATGGGCTTGGAAAAGGGCTCAGAATTCTTCTTAGTCTTACTACAACATTGTAAAGATTACTTCAACACTTTCCCTCAGCATGTAGAAGTTTGTCAATACATTTAAAAATACAGTATTTTCCAATTACTGTATTACTCGCTGCATGTTTCCTTACATTTTAATATGTCTGCATAATAAAGGTCACATTATATAATGTTGTCAGGTCTTTACTTCATTGTGTGCATAATATTTATTTAATATTTAGATATTTTTTAACCTTATTTGAAAGAAACAGTACTAAAATATTTCATTTGTCAAGGATTTTACTAACTTATTTCTCTTTGATCGAATCATGTGTTGGCTTTAATTTCTAAAACTTATTCTCAAGTTACTTCAGTATCACAATATTAGTCCATAAAATTTTTAAATACTCTTCTTGTTTGCATAATAAAATGTCTTCCACTGCTTTTAGGAAATTTTCTACAATGCAGATTTTTTAGATAAAATATTGTTGTTGTTTGCAAATTTTAGTGTACATCGGTGCTATTGTTTCCACTCAGTTCATTCATGTGTTATAATTGTGTGTATATGTATACCAATATATGTGAATGCCCTATTTTTACAAAACATTAAATTCTATGACATGGTCCAACATTGTAGACTTACTTTTGTAATTTCTGGAGTTTATTCCAAAGATCATCAGTGTTACATATTTTCACCTTCTTAGTATTCCCAATGTAGAATTTCCCTTTGTATGCTATGAATATGTTTTATTACCATTGATTAAGAAATAATATGCTTTGACATATGGCAGTAGATTATAACTAGGTGAGAAAACTAAACTGAATGCAAGGAGAAGGAAGAGTCAGGTGGATGCTATGAAGCTGCCCTAAGATGTAAGGTAACAAACCAGGGCCTGCTGGTAAAATATAAAATAATAGAAAAAGGGTTAATTTAGGATGTAAGAGCTAGCTAAGAATATGCCTGAGTCATTAGTCAAACAGTTTTGTAATTAATATAGTATCTGGTTGACTATTTGGGTTTGGGATTCTGGGAAACAAAAGCACTGTCTCTGCTTACATAACATTCTGCGACATACATGTAAAGCCTAAGAAAGTGTACAAAAAAGGGTTTGTAGACACACAAAAATGAGAGTCAATTGGAACTTCTTGATAACTACAATTTTTGACTGCAGAGAGACATTTGACTCTGTGGGCTGCTAGACTAAACCAGTATCTAAATTTCAAAATATGAGTCTAAGGATATGTTACTTTGAGGAAAAAAAAGGTACTGCTTTTTTTTTTTTTCACAGAAAATGAGAACCTTGGGGTTTTTTTCCAGGCTATTGTGGATTAATACAACAGGATCCCTTGAAAGAAAAAACATGAATCCTAAAGATACTTTGCCAAACAAACAGCAGGAAGCAGTTTGGAGAAACAATGGCCAAATTCTCAAGTCTGTTATTTATAAACATTTGTTTTCATTTAAAGGGGGTGTATTATAAGTGGTTAATATTCACACTCAATCTCTTTCTAAAAAGAGGAGGATATTATTTAGAAATGAATACTTTAGTATGGACTTTGGTTTATTGATATAAATTTAAGGTCAATTTTTTTAAATGTATACTTGTACTCTTTTTTAAGGTATTTTGTTTATATGCCTCATTTATAATGTAATGTATAATTAAAAATTACAAATTAATAAACAAATTAATTTGTAATACAATTACAAATTAATTACAAACTTATAGTCATGTTAAGTTTACTAGATATACATAGATACATTTTAGATAGATAGATAATTTTCAATAATTCAAGGACCTTCAGAATATGAGATTTCAAAAGTTTTAAGAACTTAGACTTTTCTCAACAGTGGGACATGTCTGCTTTTAGCAGAACCAATGACCTAAGAGAGGTTGATGGGTATGGAAGATATTTATTGTGGAATTTGCCTTCCATGTGACAAGGCTATTCATTTAAACAAGAAATTGCTCTTGACTTGACTGCTTGATGGTATGCTGTATGAAATGGCCATATAGGACTGACAGAAAAGTGACTGCTGAACTTTTCAAAAGATGGGATGGTCATTCAGTGTTCCTGCTTCACAAATGAAGCTGACATACATTCTGCAGGATACGGAAGATAGCAAGTGACAAATTTTATCAGTAAAAGTCAAAACAGCTCTTCAAATATCCTGCTTCACTAAAATGTCTACCAAATTCTATGGACCTGTAGGCTGAAGATAGATACCCCAATGTTATAGAAGAACTCTGAGTAACTGTACAGGCAGCGAGATGTCTCTTTCAATTCTAGAGTTATGAAAGCTGCTTACAATGCATTTCCTGTTTACCTAGCTAATATTATATCTTTATGAGGTTTCTGATGGAGATGAGGACAAATAGTTATAGTTTTCCATAGTTAAGATAAACTATAATTAGATATAAAACATTAGACTCACAAATTAAAATAGATGATAGAATATTTTCTTTATTTTTTTCCAGATACAAAGAGACTAAATAGTGTAACCAAAATTCTTCCTTGATACCTATTTTTTGATACCTATTTTGTATATGTAATTTTAGTAAGTTAAAGTCAAAATCTTCCTGTTTATTTAGCCAAAAAGGGGAGATGATATGGGAATTCTCCTCTGGATGGTAGGAATATATTTTATTACCATTCGTTAATAAAGAAGCTTCTTTGGTCAATGGCAGGGCAGAACAAAGTTAGGTGGGAAATTTAAAATGAATGCAGAGAGAAAGAAGGTGGAGTCAGGCAGATGCCATGTAGGTTCCCAAGAAGCAAGGTGTGAGGTAGCAGACAATTAGCCTCATTGTAAATTATATAGTAATATAATTTGGTTAATTTAAAATATTGGAGCTAGCTAGGAATACACCTGAGCCATTGGCTAAACTGTTATAATCAATATAGTTTTGTGTGATTATTTGGGTCTGGGCATAAGGGAAACCAAAGAACAGTCTCTGCTTACATATTCCTCAGCCAATTCTAACATATTTTCTTTTCTCTAGCTATACAGATCCTATATATTCTGCCTGTAAACCACAATCTCCTCTGAGTAATATGTAATCTATTTTTTTTGTCATAATCAAAAGCTGTGTTTAAATGTACCCCTTCACCAAACACCTGTCATGCACAAATATTTACTACCTTCAATTTGTCAAATATCACAGGGTACCATAGATATATGTAGATATGCATTTAATATAGTGTTGCAGTTTTAACTCTTATACTTATTTTATATCCACAGCCATTTATGATTATGAATAACTCATGCATACATTCTGTATTTCCCTACAAAAGATTAATGAGAAAGTATTTGTTTACTAAACAGAACAATGGTGTTTACTATTATATCATTATAAATTTGGAAAGTCATTTCAGTTGGATGCATAAATAGTCCAAGTGGCTCTAGAAAAGTAGATAAAGCATGTTTTAATTACAAACTAAAATTTGATCGAATATATTTACCCTTATATAAACTATAAATCCTATTTCAGCACATGTATATATTCTTATTTCTTATCTTTTATGTATAATATAAAGAAATACCATGATTAAAAATGTATTTAATTTTTATTGTGCTATTATAATAATGGACCACTTTTTATTACTTCTTTATCAAAACAACAACAAACGCAGACTTGCATTAATATTGTAGTTTAGAATAGAAAGTGGGTGGTAATAAAAAAAGATGGAGTTGATACACCAATTCCCTTCCATTGAAACCCATGTAATTAAATATTTACTTTCTCCTTTGTTGTATTTAATTATTTTTATTTTGCTTAATAGTATACATGTGTTTTATGATGTTTTAGGCATGAATTTGTGATTTAAAAGGCACACTTATGATTCTCTAAATTAATTTCTAGAAACATGTTTTAATTCCACTGCATGACAGAAACACAGTAGGGGATATTAATCAAATTCATGATTATATATATAAAAGAGGAACTTCATCTCTATGAATAATTTCCTGTTTTAATGCTGGCTTACTTCAAAATATGAGTTATGTTTCCTGATAGAATAACAGTCTAATTCAAATTATTTATAAAACATACTATTGTACTGTGGCATTTTTATTGCATTATATCCAGAATTACAGTGTTGGCCTCAGTAAATTTACTTCTGTCAGTACATGGGCTAACAAGTGACTGGTCAAACCACAGTTATTTAACACATCTTGTGTCAAAACAAGCAGAATTTAGGAATTCAGGAAATATCATAACAATTTATTTTTAAATTATAAATCCCGAAATTAAAAGGGATGTGAGTAATTGAGGCTACCAAGAAATCTCAACAGTTAATAACACTTAGTGGATTTTTAGAACTCTCAGCTACTCCAATTCTAATGGATCATTTGGCCTCTGCTCACAGAAAGCAACCATATGGTGACATATATACATACAGGCATACACTCACATACATAGATTAAAATAAATACATAAATGAACAATACTGGAAAATGGAAAAAGCAAATAAAGGACAAATGAAAGTTAGGCAATATGCTGAGCAGTCAAGACTGCTTGATTTTTCTCAGTTCATTTTGGGGGACCTGTAGAACACAAGGAGACTCCATTACTTTGTCCTCTGACCTCTTTATGTGTACCATGGGGTGCTTGTTCAGGTGCTCTCGCACACATGCACATGCACACAATAAATATGCATACTTTTTTATAATGAGCTTGTTTTCATTTGCTTTAACAGTTCACCACTAGTGCAACTCAGGGTAGGAGCTGAAGCAAGAACAATGTAGCATTTGTTTAAGGGTTGGTTATCTCTGGAGGGCTTAGCTTTGTATCTTATACAGCCCAGGTCTACTGACCCATACAAGGTTCTTCCCACAGTAGATGGCTCCTATCACATCAATCATCAAATGAGTCAATGCCTCATGGACTTGCCTGAGATTACTCACCTGAGATTTCCTCTTTGAATTTGACACTACTTTGTATCAAGTGGACAAAAAGAACTAAAGAGTATAAAGACTGTGCATGATATATGGAAAACTTGATCTATTAATGCCTAAACCAAAAAACACAAATACATAGAACTGTTTTTTGCTTTTCAAAAGTTGAAGAAAATTAGTTTTTCCATATACTGCTTCATCCTTATGTTGTGCTGAATATAGGAGAGAGAGTTGAACTGCATATAAATGTCAGAGTGTCTTGACTATGGTGAGGTACTGGCTTATAGAATGTGCTTCATAGTTAGGACTGTGTGTTTGAAAATGTTATAATCTTTTTTTTACTATAAATTTTTTTTTATTGAGAATAAGAAAAAAAAAGTTTCCGCCTCCTCCCAGCCTCCC
>NW_026067911.1:13780870-13791820 GCF_014885135.2 Alexandromys fortis | reverse complement strand
CCGCCCCCGCCCCCCACTCCTCTCCCCCTCCCCCCACTCCTCTCCCCCTCCCTCTCCTATCCAAAGAGCAGTCATGGTTCCCTGCCCTGTGAAATGTTATAATCTTAATAAACCTCTAGTAGACAACCCCACTTATCAGTGTTTAGCATTTTCACATAGAGGAAGTGAAAACACGTCACTGTTCTTTCAATCTACTAACTTTATGATAATTTGTTATGCAACATAAAACATGAATTTCTTCCCTTTCTATTGAGTGTTCCATTGACAGTTCATGTCAAGAAGCATCCCTGCTTTATGCTTTCTTGCCAAGAACCTGAATGAAACACAAGCTAAGACCATGTATTATTTTTTATTTCTACTCTGAGACTTCTGCTTTCCGTGGTCCCTCTGTGACCAGGAGACATGGTGCCTATCCCCAGCTACCAGCTTCTATAGTGTTGATACAAGTCATTCTACCAATCTCACTCTCAAACACGACAAATAAACATACAGAGAGACAGAAAAATGTGTGTGCATGGACACGCACAGGTAGGAGACAAGGCTGATGTGAAGGCCCAGATATTTTTCCCAAGATACCGAAAACAAAATTCAAAGCACAATAGTCTTTAAAACAATTAAAATTATCAATATCTAATAAACTCATATATATATCTAAACAGGGATGACCTTGATTTGGGATATTACTGAATTTTATGGAGAACATGACCTACATCTATGTTGAAATGTAGCTTATAAAACTCCTACTACATTAGGGATTCATGTGAAGATCAGTCACAGAAACAACTGTCTGGTACTATATTCTATTCAACTTCTGTGTTTCTGGAGATCAACTCAAGGCCTATTTTATGGTAGGAAAACACTCTGTTCCAGCTATGCCCTCCCTCACCCTGAGGTTCAAGAGTACTCTATTTAGCAAGAGTAAGAACATTGTAAGTCAAGCTGTTGTATGTCAGGGCTTCTCCAGTAAGTTAGTGTCTTGCATTGACTTTCTGGGTTCTATGACATGCATATAACCTCAAAGTTAATCCTCTTTCATCTTTAGGGTCTGCCCATTCCTCACTGAACACTCAGTATGAAAAATAACTACTTGTAAATGTCAGTCACATTTTCAGTGTTGGTAGTAGTTGAAAATAACAGCTGAGGGTTTCTATTTGTATTCTGGTGTTTGATATGATCTGTAGGTGTTAAATTTTTCCTCCCTCCTACTGTTACCTGTTTAACTCTTCTGTTACCTATAGGCATATGGCCTCACAGTGCCTTCCGAGCTACCATTCACACAGGAAGCAGCCCTGCACAAACTGCTTCATGAACTCTCAAATGGCAGTCTGTCTGATCGTCACACAAATTTCTATATTCCTAACTTCCATATCAATTTTTCTATTAATTCCTGAGAGTTTTGTATACCTACTTTGAAATTTGCATCAGTTACTGTGGACCAATATGAATTATACTTAAATGCTGTTTTATATCTTAGAGACTATGTCCAATACTTGAAATCCTGCAATAAATATTCATTGCCATCCTGAATTTGACACAGACTGCATATATAATATATAAACACACATATAATATATATTATATAATCTTATATAATGATGTATATATTGCATTTATACCTACTCTTTTTTTCCCACTAAAGTGTCCTATATACCCTTCTCTGCTTTATCTTCAATTTCAAAGTTTCCCTCTTCATTATATATTCTTTCTGCCACAAGGATAATCCTTTAGCATATGGACATCCTCCTACTACCTTTCCATAACTGTATCCTTGATCCACCAGTTGTTACTTCTTCCTTACTCCCTGTAATCACAATTTCCATACTAAGACATTTTTCAAGTCTGAGACAAGGATAGGCTGGGAGTTCCATGCTACTACTAAAATACTGCATGGCTCACAACACAGGCCAGACAGCTGCCACTGTCTTCTTGCGATGCTGGGACATACGTGATTTTCCCCAAATTTCTCCACACTGTTCGAGATTCCCATATGTAGGGAGCGAGTGTAAAAGCAAAAAGCAGAGTATGTTACTTATATGATCATGTTGCCACTTGATGTGGAAGTGGAACTAAGCATAGGATAGACGCTAAGAAGAGAATGTTCTAGAACAATGATTAGGAAATAAAACAGTCAAGAATATTCTGGTAGAAATATAGTAATATATTGCAATGTAGAGCCAGTGTTATACTTATTGTCAAAATTCTGATGCATGTTCTGCCGGTTTCTTATACTTTTGCAACAGAACATAGACTCCAAAAAGATAAGAGTTTGAGAAAAATCGTTCTCCTCCTTGGGTGTAGAAATCAACTTTTTATGCACAGGCTCAACATGAAATTGGGTCTTATAAATTTATCAGTGAGCACAGGGTGAGGATGAATGATAGATTTTTCAATAGTTGAGGTCCAGGAAAGGTAAATAAACATTAAGTTATTGAAGGTCATTGCATTAATTTAGTGGCTAATAGACAGAGCCCAATGCAAATGTGCTCACTTTCAAAGTAGATATTGTTCAATCATCCGCATGTTGTCAAGTCCAACTTCTAAGGCAATTAGTGTCTGCTGTAACAAAACACACATTCACATCATTCCAAGTTGCAAAAACATCACGGAAATGTGAATAAAATATTGTATTTGAATTCTGCCAAATTCTTAGTAACTAGTCTCCGTTCTGTGTCAGGCTGGCCTATTTAGCAGGAAGTTAAAGTCACCTCTCAGGGATCTGTCTTTGTATAAGCCACTTTGAAAAAGATTTAGGGAGGAGCACACGTCCATGAGGTAAGGCAGGGAAAAGCTCATTTAAGAAGATCAATCAGGAAATAATTAGCCTGAGGATATTTGAAAGTGAAATAGCCTGTTTGGGATTAGAGCAGAGAAGAGAAAGACAGGGTCAAGGTCCCTTATAACATGATCACCTCTAACAATTCTGATTTATTTTGCAAAGAATATGGCCCATCTGTCATACTAAAATGGAAAAGTCTTCATTATATGCAAAATTTTACATTCTTTATGTCAGGAAAGCAAAAATGTGCTCTTTTTATGTTTGGAATTATGTCAATAAGTAGCACTCCATGATATGAAGACTATCATTTTACAAGAGAAAAGAAGCTAAGAAATAAAAAGATCAATTGTTTAAATTTCATATGACATTTACAAATAATAAGTGAACTTGTTTAAGAAATGGTTTAAGTTTAACTTTATATTACCTAAAACAAAGAGTGTAATAAAAGTTTATATGCAAGTATGTATATATGTATATTTATATATTTTTTATATTTAGAACTTTTCAATATTTAAACAAAATCACTTCAATATAAACACATTTGACCTCATTGCAAGTTATGATCCCTCAGCACTCCTGAAGCCATGTTTTTCCTGTCTTTTGATAGTTCACTTTTAATCTTTATATTTCCTTTCTTTTTGTACTTTTTTCCTAACACGTTTTTCTTGAGTTCTTTATTATCTTGATTTACCATGTCATCATTCCAAATTTTTAAAAGAGGTGCAGATTTATTTGCTATTTAATACACTATAGATATTGCCACTTTGACATTCAGTCGTTCTGGTTCCACTGTGACCCCACCAATAACAGATCAAGCCACATAACTGTCATCCACATTCAGAGGATCTAGTTCAGTTCCATGCAGGTTCTCTAGCTGTCATCCAGAGTCCCAGACCTAGCTTGGGCTAGCTGTCTCTGTGGTGTCTTTCAAATGAGAGTTGTAATGGGAGAGGCAAGGAAAGGAAGAGAATACTGACAATATATTGAGTGGTGAATTTTGTTCCTAACTTCTTATGGATCTCAACAACCCTGCACATCCTCTCTAACACATTTGCAGGCATTTTCTAGTCTCTATTGATTGTAACATTTATCATCTTCTAGACTGAACAACAATTTCAAAATTGACTTAGTTTGTTCTATTTTGCATTCAGAAATTAATTGGTGATAAAGTTAATGGATAAACACATTGAATATATTTACATTTCTTGTTGACATAGAGTAAAAGAAACATATTTCTTATTTTCCACATTATTGAGGCAAGAAATCACCATACTAAGGTACCAATATTGAAAGAAATACCAAGCATATGTCCATTATACTAAGTACTTCTATCTACAGTAGTATAATGGAATCCTTGTTTTTACTAAAAGAAGCATAGATGGAACAAAGGCACAAATAATGGAATATGAAAATAGTTATGGAGTATATGTTGGAGTTATCCATATGAAGATGGCTAAATTGAAATTCATAAAAAAATGTTAAGCTTTCTATTTCTGTGAAGAGACACCATGACCACTGAATCTCTTAAAAACAAACAACATTTACTTGGGGGGGGAAGCTACATTTTTAGAGGTTTCATGCAGTATCATCATAGTGGGACATAGTGGCATGCAGGCAGACATGGTGCTAGAGAAGTAGCTGAGGGGCCTACATCTTATTGCACAAGCAACAGGAAGTGATCTTCCACAACGAGTATGGCTTGAGCATGGATGGGACTTTAAAGCCTGCCTCCACAGAAACAAACTTTCTGCAAAAAGACCACACCTACTCCAACAAGACCACTCCTCATAATAGTCCCATCCTGTTTGGGGACCATTTACTTTCTGACTACCACAGAGGCAAAGTATGGACATACTCCACGGATTGTACAGAGCAAAGATAAAGACAAGGGAAAACTAACAACAACAACAAAAAAAAAGACTCAAAGAACGCTATAAAAAAAAAATAAAAATCAATTACCTACCAGAGACAAGCCTTAAAACACATCGTGTTCCTATTTTGATGGAAATACAATATAAAAGTGCAATAAAAAAAACAATGTTATATAATATTAGGCTGTGAAACTATTGTCTCTACGGAAAGGAACAATTCCCTCTCCTGTGCTCTGCTCTGTGATGTGCTTGGCTCAGATTGTGCAAACTGCTTTTCTACTTTCTGAGCTACATGCTTGGCTAAATCGGAATCTGGAGTTATTCAGAACTCCAAGGAAAGGACACTTTTTACTTTGCTTTTGCTTTCTGTAACTCCCCAAAGAGCTCAACACTCTGCCCTTTAGTAGCATCTCCTTTCTCCTCTTCTTTCTCCTTCTCTTTCTCCCCCAGTTTTCTCCTGCTTAGTGTATCTTGCTAACATCTTCCCTCAAATGATCCGCTCCTGATTGAATCCCAGTGATGCAGTAGGTTTCCTTCTTTACCATAAGGTCTTCCTTCGTGCTGATGGATTCTCTATTCTACCTTCACTTGTGTCTCTCAGCTTCACAGTTTGTAGCTGGAATCTCCTACTACATCTCATGTATTTTAGTCCACCCCTGTAGCGGCATCGTAGCTTAAACTCAAATGAATTTTACTTTGTAAAAATGCCTGATATGACAGTTAACACTTGAATAAAAAAGGAAAATAAAACATGTAATGCTATTTTTCTTAAAGTAATTGGAACCAAAATTTTCATTTTGTTTTGCTGTTGCTTGTCTTGCTTTTGAAATATTAATTTTTACAATTATTTCTTTTATTTAGGGGCATAATTTATTCTTGTTTTTTTTTAACTGGATCAGAACCTTTCAACTGTTTAGTATTATTTGCTTGTATATTGCTTACTGTGATTTCATAATCTCTAAAATTTTAAAGTATCTCTTGAAAAATATTTTTGAAAACACAAATGGTCCTGAGCTCCATGTCAAAATATTTTCAATGACATTGATTATGGTAATCAGAAACTAGAAAACAAAGTATTATAATAATTTTTAAAAATAAGTTTATTATAGCAAGTTGCAATAATTTATTACATTTATTTAATAGACTTGATAATAAATTATCATATAAAAAGTTATGAATTATTATTAAATATCATGTTCTCAGTTTGATTGGTACCTCATTTATACAACATCATATCTCATTAGGTTTCAAATATAATACAGAATTCAGACTGAGCTTTTTGGGAAAAGTTTAAATGCATGTTTGATAAAAACAAAGCACAGTAGTATTCTCATTAAAGTAATTAATAAAATTTTATTTGATAAGATAGGTCTGGTTTTCTTTATTTCAAACTAAAATAGTATTAGAATTGATTGATCAATTATATTATTAAGATAATAATATGAAATAATTTACATTTATATTATATTAAGGTTTTAGCAAATTATAGTAACCTTTAAACTACACTTCTTCATGAAAAATATTAAAAATGACTTCTTATGGTGGAAACATTTAGAATAGTGAAGCTAGACTAATTTATTAGAAAAATATATCATTGTTTAAACCATGAACTGTGTAACTAGCAATGCACACACATACTCATAAGTATATTATAGGCATTTATGCATTTACAGATATGTTAAGGCTAATGATGTCTGTTTTATATCTGTGTCAGAGTAGCTGATGATAGGACGTGATGGCGTTAAGCGTCAGGAAAAAAAAAAAAACTAAGAGAATAAAACACTTTCTGGTGATTAATTGGAGACACTTGCCTGAATCAAATTATTTGCTGACTTTACACCTGGACTGTCTCCTGGAAACCCATTTCCTTCCATTATAATGTTGCCATTAATACCTTGCTTTGACTTTCCCACCTTTCACATTTTTTACCTAAAAAGTGTAACAAAACAAATTGGCAACGTTTTCTAGAGTTATTGGTTTTATTTCAACTGTCTTCTCAGAGTTCTTCTTGAAGTAACTCTTAGATGTATGCAACAGGGGAAAGAGTAGAAACTGTTCAAGGCATTAGAGTTTATAATGACGAAAGGTTTACCAACAGTGGAATGTTATACAAATGCCCACTCTATTAGTGTATGAAAGAGAGGAGGAGAGCATTGCTAAAGTTACGTAATTGAATATTACTTCCATATGCATCTGGCTACAAGATACGGATGTATGGTATAAATATAATGTAAGAGAGGACAGATTTGTTGTTGGTTTGGAGTGTAAACAACCATGGAGGAACTCTTTGTGGGTGGGGTACTCTTTGCCTGTGAAAGAAAGCAAAGGGACTACTTGGACACACCTGGATTTATCTTGTGGGAGATAAATGAAAGTAGAGAAAGGTCCAGAACACTTTCTGTCCAGAAGACATGTTTGTAATACAGTTTACTGTGGCCTTTCTTAACATCTCACTATTACACACTTATTTCCCCTTTTCTTCCATTGCTTCTGGTTCTTAAATGAATGTTGTTTTAGAAATGTGTCATTACTGACTGAATATCCAATGGAAACTTAAGTTCTCTGCATTTTGACTGATTGATAGTTTCTGAGTTTATCAGCATCCACTTCTCAAAGAAACTTCTCTGATGAGATATGAGAACTAAATCCCTTCGTGGTTTTAACAGCCTCTCGAAATGCTGAAAATAGGTGATGAAATTTTCAAATAAGTGAGCCTCTAAAAATCACTTGACATACACACTGGAAATGAAGGGTGCTATAGGAAGTCATAGAAATAAGTATTGAACAAATGAAAGAATACTAAAAACTTTTATACAGTCAATGAGACCTGAAAACAATTATTATTTTAGGTATAAAAATTTATGTTAAACATTTTATCTTTTAAAAAATGTGATTTCAAATTTTGAGGCCTATTTTCTTATTAAGGTTTTAAACTTATGTTCATTGAAATATTTTATCATTTTTCTTTAATTTTTATATTCATGGAATAATGACAAAAATATTTAAATGGACAGAATATCATGTATGATTTGATATTTTGTATAGGATTAAATAACAACCTATGTCTGATTATTAAGGCAATTTTAAAAATAATTCATTTTATTTTGTCAGTCTATCTAGTTTTGTTTTTCATGTCACCTGAAAGAATATTACAATTCTCAAAAGATGAAATATAAAGGGCCAATAAATGGATGGAAATATTTACTAACATTAGTCATTATGAGAACATAAACATACATTCACGTCAATTTAAAATCTAGAATTAATTATAAACTGTACAAGTACAAATAATAGAAATATCTTTTTACCTTTGGAATAGGTATTGTTTTCATAGCGTATTACAGGTATAAATTTTTCAATAAATAAATTAGTAAACAATTTATGAACCTTTTCCCAGCATAACAGATTTATACATTCAAAGTTGGAGTTGGATAGTAAATGGTTCAAGAGGTTTCTAAAATGTTGTTAGCATCTTTAAGAGTATAAAATTTTTTGCCAGGCAGTGGTAGTGCATAGATCTCTGGAGGACTTCTTTGGGCTTGGTTATTCCTTCTGTTTGTTTTGGAAACAGACCCAGAGACCTGGCGATTAATCATTGTCAGTGTCTTCACATGGATATCTGTTTTCCTCTTTGTTGAGAAGGCCTTCAGATCTCTGTTTTCTGTTACTCCAATTTATTTGTGTTCAACTCCAGCATAAAAATACTTGGGATACAGTCTTGGGGTAACTAAGTGGTGATGTATGGATGGAGTCCTCCAGAAATGATTCTTCTTGCAATAATTTTCTCTGGGGAAAAACAACTTTGATGATGCACAAGACAGTCACTTCAAAGGGGCAATTATAAATGTGCCAGGACTATTTTTTCAAGTGAATCAACTCAATGTTTAGAAAGTTTGAACTA
The DNA here is from genome assembly GCF_014885135.2 of Alexandromys fortis. NCBI lineage: Eukaryota > Metazoa > Chordata > Mammalia > Rodentia > Cricetidae > Alexandromys > Alexandromys fortis. Next base: position 13,783,272 of record NW_026067911.1, on the reverse strand, counting down.
TTTTTGTTTCTCATGTTTTTGGCAAAATATAGATGCTATCTTTCCTCAAATGAAATTATAAATTACAAGGCAATATTTTTTTCTATCTACAAGGAACCTTTCTTCCTAAGATGAACGCTAAGGCCATTTTCTTTTCAGAGAGCAATCCTGTTGAGAAACTAGAATTGGAAAGTTGATGAAATGATGTTTCCTGGACTCAAGGAAAGGTGTTCTAGTGCATTAGTTTACCTACTCGTGCCTTCCTATAATGGTGGGATAGGATCATCATGTCTTGAGAAGATAAAACTCACATGTCCCAGAAAACACTCTGGATAGCTCATCATCAGATTACTTTTTAGGACCATGTTCCTACTTATAAAAGAAATATGAAGTAAAATGTACAGAAATTATCTGATTCCTATAAACCCTAGTGAAGGCTAACACTCTGTTCATAAGTAGTTTCACTGAGAAATAGATATCGGGATATTCATTACCTAAATGTCCTTCATTGTGTTTCCCAAATATATCAAATTAGTAAAATTTTCTATATTTACACCTGTTAACAATAATTGTACAATATCTACGATATTCTTAAGCTATATATAAAAATGTTCTTTTCTAAGGACTGGAGAGATGAGAGAACACTGACTACTTTGCCATTGAACACAGGCAAGATTCACAGAAACCACATAGCTGTGAATAGCAATACTTACTCTGGTATGCAGGTAATCTGATGCCCAGTTCTGACTTCTGTGAGATTTATGCACACATAAGGTACACTGATCTTATTTATATACATCAAAATATCCTCTTTACCTCCGCTACACACAGATAAAAGAGCAACAGCAAGAAAAAAGTTGTACTTTTTTTATTCTCAAGTTAATAATATTGAGCCTCTGATTCCCTCAATACATATTTTATACTGCATTTTCTAACACCAAGTGACTATGGCTATTTTGAGTCACGTCTTATTTTCATTATAATTAGCATTCTCTTTACACTTTTAACTAAAATCCACAGAGCAAATGTAAAATTTGAAGATGCATCTTATTATATTAGAAAATTTCTGAAGTGTATTTAAAATGATATGCAAACCAACCATCACAATAGAATATGAAATAAGTAAAAAATATTATACATATTTCTAGTAGCAGCAGATCTTATGTAGGCACAGGTAAAGCCAACATATTGTAGTCTAGAACATGGCAGCTGTCAGCTAAAGAGGGATTAAAGAACACTAGTTTTATTGAATGAATTTTCATGCCATTCTTAAGAAAACCCATTTAAATATAAGTGCTTTGAGCATTTTTTTTTCCTGCCTAGTGAACTTCCTGCAGCTAAACCTCTTATGCATTGGAATGCTTCCAGGTCTTTTTATTATGACTAATAAAATCATAGAACACTATACACTAGTGCTTTGGAATTAGTCTTGATTTCTTTCTTTCGAGATTTGCAATTTTCTACCTCAAGTTTTGGAGGGCATTAAAAATGAATAAAATCAATGACAAAAATCCTAGGATATAGTACTCCCTGGTTACCCCTCAAAAAAGAACAAATTCAAAGCTCCAATAAAGACAAAAGATACAATTTAATCTTTTAATAAAGAAGAAACTATTAAATATTTCTTGCCCCTATGTAAATGTGTGGTTAGCAAACTTTAAATATAATGTTACAATGAATAGCAAGAGGGCAAATGTTTAAACAGTTCTAGGGAATCTTGCCCATTTAAAAATTAATTGTTCACAGAAACAATTAATACTTCTAACTCCCTAATAAACACATAATATTATATGGATAAAATATTCATATGCAAATTTATCAATTTCTAGAGATAAAAGCATTTAAATCTAAATCCAAATATACTATTATTTCTTACTAAGGTACTTTGTCAAGACCTTTGACTTAAACAAAGAACTATAGAAAACTGACATTTTTTTTGGTTCTGTTATGTATATCATACATACACATGTGCACACGCACACAACAGAATAAGCCATTACAAATTGATTATTTAAATATAGTTATGGGAGATATAAAATCTATAAAAGATAAGCGACAAGAGTTCTTTTGTAAGTAGATGCTTATAAAAAGACCATTGGCATTTGTATTTTCAATTGCAGGAGTCTGAGAAGAATGGAATGACGTTAAAATCGACAGTATGACTTTGTAGAAGCAATAAGCTCTTTTCTGTAGAGAAGCATAGGTCAGTGCTTCACAAGTACCCATTCATTATATACATCCGGTGACTCCACAGAGAAACTCAAAACATCCAAAACAATGATACACAGAAATACTAGGTCCTATGGTATGATTATTTTCCATGATTAATAATTTTATTTTATTTATTTTTAAAAAAAATACCGCCTCCTCCCCGTTTTCATTTCCCTCCCCCTCCTCCCACACATCTCCCCCTCCCCCCACCC
>NW_026067911.1:13776117-13778067 GCF_014885135.2 Alexandromys fortis | reverse complement strand
GGCCATAAATCTGGCTCCTTCCTGCACTTCTGCCATAAAATTAGACTCTCCAAAAGCTAAGAAATGGGGTGAAGCCAGCTGACAAAGCTGCAGCTTTAATCTTAGCCATATCACTTAGAAGATTAAAGACTCATGAGGTCAGAAAAAGATATACAGTAAAGACAGAATCTGGTGAAAATAGCCTGTAAATGGCTTACAGTGTGTACATAGGCTTTGGAGAGAAAATATAAAGAATAGAAAAAGTCTTTTTTAAACAAGCAGAAATAAAAGTCAGGTGTGGCGGCACAGCCTTTAATCCTAATACTTGGGAGGCTCACACACCTTCAATTCCAGGATTTGGGAGATAGATGCAGATGCTGTGAGTTTTAAGCCAGTCTGGTGTACACAGTGAATTACAAAACAGCCAAATATACGGAGAGAAACCCTATCTCAAAAAATTAAAATAAAAATTAAAAAATAGAAAAAAATCCACAAAAAATGGACAATTCACAAACAGTCTGGACACTATATTTATTGTGTTATCTTTGAATTGTTTGACTGCTAAGAGAAGAATAGTAACTGATAAAATACATTTGATTATAAATACTGCTAGATTAATCTAACCTATATATTAATCAAATTTAAATTCAAAATGTAAGTAAAAAGATATGTTATCTTGAAGAAGAGGTTTTAGTTTTGTTGCCATGGGAAATGAGAGGCTATAGATTCATTGTGGGTTAAAAAAAATATGTTTGATCAAGGAAGACCCCCTGAAAAATCTCTAACAGAAATGGATGGCCCAGATGATCCAATTTTTTCAGAATACCTCTGTTGCAGTTTCCTCTGAGTTGTACATCCAGAACAACCTCAAAACTGCTCACTGAGATGATCCAGTCCCAAAGATTATTCCAGTCAGGACTTGACCATAATCCTAAATATTCTTTTAATCCATATAAGATTACCAGGAGCCCTAGGTTTTCCCACGACAGATTTTTATTAATTATTTGAAAACTTCCATTTCCCCACCTAGTTCTCTTCCTCTATAGCTCCTGGAAAATGTATTCCAACTGTGCTTGCTTACCATTCCCTCCTGGTCCACACTTCCATGTTTGCATCTCCCCAACCAATAAAGGTAAAGTAAAGAAAGAAAAGCTCCAAGTCCAACTTGGGTTGCACATATACTCATTGGAATATGGTCCAACTCCCAAGACCAAACCTTTAAATAAAACTCTGTCCTTCCCTGTCTCCTGCCAAAAACCAACAATTGGGAGCACTTCACTTCAGCACGGTTATCACCATTTCTAAGGACTCTCTTCAATGACTGGGCTTTTGTGCGGGATTAACACAGAAGCCTTCAATGTCCTTTGTTCTCAGTTATCATCTATAGTCACCAATAGCACCACAACAGAAGCTCCATTGCCCATAGAAGCCCAGTGGCAGCACAGATCATAGACTGCCATCACGAAACACATATGTCAAAATGGCTTCCATGCTATAGTATAGATTAAAACAAGCAACATAATCTCTGGTGGCATCTTGTGGCAGAATAGCACTTGGAAGTCTTTCCAGAACACTTAATTCCATCCCTTCCCACAAATTGGCACCAACGTGGTGGACTAAATCCATGTAAAATCTGAGAGGGCTTGGAAAAGAATTCTAGACACTAAAAACAAAGTTTTGTCACATTTCTGCTCTTGATTAAAGTATTATGTTTGTGCAGCTCATTGAAAAATATAATGTAAACTTCAAGAAGTCCTTGTTTTTTACTGTTGAGTAATACTCTAATATGTATATATTCCATACTTTCTTCATCCATTCTTCATTTGAAGGGCATCTAGGTTGTTTCCAGGTTCTGGCTATTACAAACAATGCTGCTATGAACATAGTAGAGCATATACTTTTGTTGTATGATAAGGCCTCTCTTGGGTATATTCCCAAGAGTGGTATTGCTGGGTCCATGGGTAGGTTGAT
>NW_026067911.1:13764496-13775284 GCF_014885135.2 Alexandromys fortis | reverse complement strand
TAATGTATAATTTAAAAATATAGATTAATAGATAATTATCTAAAATATTCAAGTTTGTAGTCATGTTAGATTTTTTTAGATGTATGGATATATACTTCAGGTGGATAAGCATTCTTTAAACTTTCAAATACTACAGAATAAGGCATTTAAAATGCTTTAAGAGCTTAAGACTTTTCATGACAGTGAGACACAGCTGCTCCTGGCAACACCAATTACTTCATGAGGAAGATGGGCATCAAGAGGCTTCATATGGAATTGGATAGCCATTTGGGCAAGAAACTGCTCTTGCCTGGACTGCTTAATGAACTGAACATCCAGGACCCTCAGAGAAATGACTGCTGAACTTGCCTAAAGGTGAGACCATTCTTCAGGGTTCTTGCTTCATAAAAAACGTCTACTAGACATTCTGCAGGATACAGAAGAAAGTGACTGAAAAATTGCCAATACAGGTAAAGCCGTTTTTGAAATTCCCTGCTACATGGAAAAGTCTTCTGTATATTATGGGCCTATAGGCTAAAGATGGATGCTCCAAAGGTACAGAAGAACTTTGGGTAACTGTCCAGGCAATGAGATGCCTCTGTCAATTTTAGAGTTTTGGAAGTTGCTTACAATGCATTTCCTGTTTACTGAGGTAATAATATATCCTTCTGAAATCATTGATGGAGTTGAAGAATATATAGTAATATTTTTCTTAGCTATGACAAAAGATAAAATAGATATAAATATTGTAATTTTTGCTTGATATCTATTTTGTTATATGTAATTCTACTATGTTAATGTTAAAACTTTCCTTTTTATTTGAACAGAAAAGGGAGTTGATGTGGGATTCCCCTCTGTATGCCGTGAATATTATTGATTAATAAAGGAAGTGCTTTGAGCCTATAGCACAGCTATAGAGGAACAGCACTAGGTGGGGAAAACTAAACAGAATGCTGGGAGAAAGGAGGTGGAATATGAGAGAAGCCATGTAGCCCCCACCAGAGACAGATTCCAGATAGAACTTTAGACAGTAAGCCACAGCCATGTGGCAATACAAAGATTAATAGAAATGGACTAAATTAATATGTAAGAGTTATCCAATAAGAAGCTAGAGCTAATTAGCCAAGCAGTGATTTAATTAATACGGTTTCTGTGTGATTATTTTGGTTCTGGGCAGCTGGGAGGAAAAAACGGCCTCCTCCTACATAATTTAGAAAATAAAACATATTTCATCCGGTACATCCTGTTGCTGCTCAGAGTCAAGGTGATTACTCACTTGACTAGGGACAGGATATGTGAGCTACAGATTGCTATATACCACCCAGCCCTATATGCCCACCCCCTGCTGTTCCTGGGTCAAATAATTGTGTTTACGGCTGTAGGGACGTAACACAGCTTTGTGCTCTCTTCCCCCAAGCAGTGTGAGCAACAGGAGAGACAGCACCAACCCCAAGCGAATGAAACCACTTTTTAAATGCATCTTCCCATAAGATCTGCCTTTTAAAAAATTGTTCTGGAAATACTGTTTGCTTTGCAGACATATCCTCTACCTCCGTGCAAAGCCCCCATTGGTCTCTCAGGCTCCTCAAAGAGGCCCCACTGCCTCTTGGATCCTGGTGGCCACCACAATCTTGAACCAAAAATAACAGTATAATTTTAATGCATTTCATTTTTCTTTCAAATTCACATATCTGGTTTGATACACATATTTGACTATTAGTTCTAATTTATCACATAAAACGTAATGTCCGTTCAAATAATCACAATTATGTAACTGAATTTTTTTTGAAAGTTGGAAACAGTCCCTTTTGGGTAATTGTGCTCCTGTATCAACACAACCTATCACATTGTGTTTCAAAGTAAGTAAAATATGATGTCGTTTAAGTAAAACATAAGAACAAATTTTCATGTGCTCTCTCTATCCCATGGAGTGAGAAATGTCCCCAGCACCACTGCAGTGAAGCACTAATGAATGAATGTTGCCTGAAGCTCTGTGTTGACCAGATCAGCAAGAAGAGGAAAAAAAATCTTATTTTAAAATACATCTTGTAGTTACAAAGACTTTCTCTGAAGGGTGAAAGAATTATCCACAGATAGGTAACTGACATTGTTGGAATAGGAAAATAAGTAAATTAAACAAACCCTGACTCGTGTCTTTGGTAATAAAAACATCTTTAAATTTACCTATTTAGGAGACATTTAGATTAATATAAAATAAATACTCTCTAAAATGAAAAAAAAATTGCTTGATAGTTTATGTCTTTAAAACACTGGAGAAGTTCACTATGATGTAAGAACATGTGAATAGGCATGTATAAAGGTGAGAGGTCTTTCTTCAATCTGACCACCAGGGCATTGGGATGGGAAAATGTGTCTGACTGGCAGCTTTCAATTCGAAGTTATTTCTGCTGTCCTGTAATTGTGTTCTTTTGCTGTCAAACATTCAGTAGCTATTTGTCACATACACCAGTCATTGTCAGAGATGCTCCAGGCCATGTAGCACTTAACACATTGGGCCAGGGTGTCTCCTGTTAGTTACAGTCTGAAGAGAGATTTAACTTCACTACTCAGGTTGGCCAGGCTCTCCTAACTACAAAAAAAAAAAAAAACAAAACAAAAGAAAAGAAAAAACAGTAACACTGACCATCCTGGATAAATAAATGCTTTTCTTATAACAATATAAAGGAGGGGAAATATCAAAGCCTGTCTATAACAATAACTTAGCCATTTACTAGTGTTTATCACTGTTTGCAAAAGCTGATATGGATGTAATTTTATATCATTGAAGATCATGTTTTTCTTCTATTTTCTAAGAAAATATTTGTAGAGGGTTTTGTGACCAACTGAGATTTGCCAATTTACCAAGATATTGCTTGTGTGTGTGTATGTGTGTGTATATATATATATATATATGTGTGTGTGTGTGTGTGTTTCCTCTGATTGGTTGAATGATGAATTTAAAACAAAATTACAAGCATGCATATGACTCGTTCTAATAAAAATGGATGTGCTAAAATGTGTTTTGTTTTAAGAGCTCTTTCATGAAAGCACAATGGTATATTGTTGCAGTCCACGTTCAGCACAGTATTAATTAATCTAACATACTTTCAATTTAACTTTTCAGAAAACTAATCACTTCAAGCCATTTTATGTGCTGAAATGGCATGGTTTTTATTATGTAATTACTGGGCATGCCAGGGTGAAGCTGTTTGTTCACGTTCATGACTCTCCTGTGAGCAATAGACAGTAGGTCTACAGAGAATCACCAGTGAGAAATCAATATGCATTTCTCTTTATCTTTTCTCTGTAAAATCTCTGCAGTTTTTCTCTAAAAAATCTTTCGAGCTTATAAGAGTGTTTGGATGACAACATCAATATCAATAATAATACTTATTGATCTATGTCTATAATCACTATAATCTGAATTGTAAAGGTGACTTAAAGTATCCACTTATAAACTATAGAGCTACTTTATACAATAAAAAACTGAGACTATTATAATAGTCACGTAAAATATAAATAAATATTTGTTATGCACAAAATAAATTGGGATTCTTAAGCTCCTGTCATGATTAATTTTAATAGCTCAGATGTGATTGAAGCTTATACTGCAATAATAATTACTAATCATATGCTTTGTATTAAACACAAAGCATTCATATTCAGAGTTTTATCTCTTTTCATTTCAATTTTTGCAAAATTATAGCTAACTTATATAGAGAAAATGGAAGGCTAAATGGACTGTATGGTCTGATGATACTTGCCAATGACAGATAAACTGATAATTGGAACCATAGTTGGCTAAGATGGGGAGCCCCTCCAAAACAAAAATTCTCTAACACGAATATTCTAGCAAAAATGTTCAGCCGCAGAAATGCCTTTTGCAGTGAAGTGTCTGGGTTATGAAGTCATGCATATACCCAGGAAACAGGGAGATCACAAGGCTAGCAACTAACTGAAATCTGAAATCTAAAGACGATGGAGAATAAAGAGAAAGAAAAGAGTTTGCAGACTTACAATTTGCATCCATATTTTACAAGAAGATAATATTAAGGGTTGATTTCATTTTTAAACTTCTAGTATATTTCCATTTACTGAAAACATTTAATAATTAAAGTAATTAGCACGAGAAAAGTGGCATGCATAACTACAAGTTTTGTTTATTTATGTTAAAAGGCTAGGCTATATTTGGACTTAGAAATTTTATTTTAAATATTATTTATACATAAGTGTAGTTTCTATGTGTGTTAAATATCATCTAACCCTCTTTGTAACAGGAGAAAACAGATTAACAAACACATCTTCATTAGCAAATTAAGGGACCATTGAGTATAAGTAGGAAAAGCAGTACACAATGAGCTTGCCACATGATGAATGTGTGTGCAGCAGACAGCAATGGGAAGGAATGAGAAACAGGAGAGAGAAGATCAAGGGCCAGCTGTTAATGTCTTAAGACAGGCACACATTGATGGTTAACAGACAATAAAACTTTAAGAGGGGTTCTCCCATTTTAGTGATATCGATTTTCATATTTTTATTACAAGACAAGAGGCATCAACATTATATTGCCAGCACTTATGCCACTTAAATATCCACACTTTGCTTGAAGGAAATAAGAAATTAATGGTAGACTTACTTCTACCTTGTGCTTAAGTCATTCTTCACACAAAAATTAAGTGATTGAGAATGTCGTTTTACTGTCAGACCATACTCTTTCTGAGAAGCGACATTGATGCATTCATGCTTATTGTTTTATTTCATGAATACTACTAAATAATTGTAAAACCTCAAAAATATTTCCCAGAGGGTAGATTTTTCTTTGTTTTATGGTTGTTGGGTTGGAATTCCAATACCTACATAAATTTTACTGCTTAGCATTGTCAGAACCACTACCAATAACTAATGGGGACAAAAACAAAACTTCATTGGACCACGTTATTAGGTATTTCCATTGGGTTTATGTAGCACTAGATAACATAAAATTATTCACATAGGAAAAAACATTAAATGCTTTCCATAAAACTTAGCATATAATATCTTTATTTGAATTTGTATAGTTTCTTAATGATAGCACTATATACTAGTATTGTCTTATTTTAGATACAACCTTAGTCACAGGAATAAAATCAAATGAATATATTTTATAGATCACTCTTTCATTCTGTAATATTATTACAAAAATATTTCAATTATCCAAAAATCTGTCCTCTAATAACATTAACACAGAGCATACAGTTGAAGATCATTTGCAGAACTACATATTTATATATATTTATAATACTTATAAATAACTTACTTGAATGTATGCATATTGTGTAAGAGATTATAATTTTCATTTACTACTGATAACAGATTCATTAAGGAACAAATATGATGTTTATCTCATATACTTTGAGCATTTACTACTTTTACAGACTTTTCAAAGATATAAAAAATAAAACAAATGCAGAATTTAAGGCTACTGAGGTGCTCCAACTTTCTTTTCATAGCATTCTTTTTCTCTATGTATTTTATTTAGAATGATTTAAAAAAAATACATTTTGATCTTCTCCATATTCTTAATGCTTAATATAAACTGCATGTGCCAATCAAAATAATTTTAATCTTCTCATGTAGTGGAATTATACAAAATAGCTGTTATGAACTGAAAACTACCCTTCATCTTGTATTAAGGGCCTCTCCTATGTCCATAGCTCATTTGTCTATATTGAAATTCTTACCACTTTCTGAAAACCTCTTTTTGATGAGTTTATTGGCAATCTCGGGACATTTCAAATTAAGTCACTATAAGATGGGAACTTTTACTTTCTCGCCTGTACCTGTCAGAACACATTTAGAATATGTTATATTCTGTGCAATACCTATCCTCAGAAACCTGCACGTTAGAGGAAGACAATAGTCTCAGAGAAAGGAATTACATTCACCAGCCATTTGACCTGAAAGCCTCCCCTATGAAGTGCATACAAAAATATCGCTGTTGCCCTTCTCACACGGTCTCTGTGAACACCAGACAAGATGTCTACTCCCCGTAGCCAATGTATATTTAGAAAGTAAAGCTGACTTTAAGTTAAGGTTAAATTTCTAGAGATAAAAATCATTTGTGATACTATATACAGGAAGACAAAAACTTTATTCCTACATAAGATTTTATCTGAAACTTACTAATTTGAACCTTGATTATCCTAGAATAAGTGCTTCTTTTTGTTAGAAAGCATTGAAATAGTAGCTACTTTGGAGTACCGTTATCAGAAATATTTCACAATTGTTTATTGTAAAGTGATAGCAGATACATTAAAGTTTATATGAAAATTCCGATGCAGTCCATTTAAATAATGTCAGTATATTCTACTGCCTTATTTCCCATAAAGAAAATAAATGAGGTAACCATATATGTCTGCTAACGTTCACATTTTACTAAACTGTTTACAAAAGGTTTTATATTTCTACAGTAAAAAAAGCCACATTAAACAGGTGTTTATTGAATGTCTGTCATGAAAACCACTTACACAGTCATACCCTTATGGGTTTGATCTGAATTTGCAAATGACTGTTCTTTGTAACACTCAGATTATCCTAGACCACATTTTTCCTTTGTGAGTTTTCACTCAATTGCCACTGTGGCAATGCCCAAATGCAGGGGGTTCTGGAAATGTGTAGCTGAATAGACTCACACTGGCCTCCCCATAAATGTGAGTTGAAAGCACTTCTAAAATATCCTGAAAAGTTTTTTTTGTGTGTGCTAATGTATTTGAAATGCTTACAATCCTAAGAACTCAATGAATTTTCCTTTTTCTTTGACATTATTTTCCTGTGCCTATGTATGAAGAGTATCAGTCTTTAGTGAGTTGAAGGTAATATTTCGTATTGATACATTTACTTCTAAACTTCAGATCCCATTTTTGTAACGTTCAGAAAAACTTTTAGCAGATTTAGGTACATTGAAACAATGGAAATAAACTACATAAATACATTCTTTTACTGTAAACTTGCAGAATTTGGTGCTCATCGAGTGACTGTCAGCTGCTTAATTCATTACAGGATTATCCCTCATGGGTAGTTCTTTAAATATTTTTCTTTTAATTTGCTTTCAGTCCCAAGAAAGATTATTTCCACATGAGATGTACAAATTTCATCCTCACCCTGCATGAAATTAGAGTTACCACTAGGGATGGGTAAGCTTTACTCTAAAGAAAATTAGCTTCATTAAAACTAAGCTTTCTTCCACAAAAAAAGTAATAAAATCTTAAACATTTTCTCAATGAATAGGCAAATAAGTTCAGATTGCAATGCTCATTTTTGTAATATATTTTCCAGGTTGCACCCGTGGTAAGGATTAGATCCATCTATCATGCGAGCAAAGGATTAGATTCATCTCTAACACACCTCTGTGAAGGCAGTACCACATAGTCAAATTGCTGAGTGAGAAGAAAACGAACACATTAACTTAGTAACATAGAGAAATGAAACATTATGGATTTGTAGTATGAATAAAAATCCTTTGTAAGAGTAGAGGATGGGATTTCAAGGAACAGAGTATGAAATAAAAAGCCACCATTATATTATTTTCTTACTTTCAGCATTATTTGGGTATCTGTAGACTTTTGTCTAAGTTTGAGGCTTTTGGAAATTCCCTTCTTCTATACTAGCATGTCTGTTAGTGACAATATGTTGAGGACATACTTATGCAGGCATGTTGCTGAGACTTCATGGATGAAGATTCTTTTTCACATTTAGGGACCACAGTCTCACAGCAAACCTCCTGATTCTGTAGGTTTTACAATCTTATCGATTCTTCTTTCTTCAGTGTTTCCTGGGTGTAAGCTGTGAAAGTTGCATTGTAGATAGGTAGATAGGTTCTATGTGGATTCCACAGCTATGCATTTTGGTCAGCTGTTTTTAATTGACTCCACCTGTTGCAAGCATAGTTTTTTTTTTCAATGACGAGAATGGCAATTCATTGTGGGTGTAAGGATAAATATGTATAATAAAGTTAGGGATTATTTTGGTTTAGCAAAGTGGTGTTTGTAGGTTTTTTTTTTTTTTTTTTTTTTTTTTTTTTTTTAGGACTCATGACTTCTGCAGCCCTGGGTAACTGGTTAGGTTTCCGGTACAAGTCATTGTTTCTCCCTTGCTTAACAGATTTTAAAGTCCAATTAGAGAATTGTTGGTTATGCATGTCATTACTGTATACTTATGATTACCATGCCCTGTAGGTCATTGCTATGATTCATAGACATCATAACTTGGTAGGAATGCCGATTGTTTTCTTCCTTCAGAAGGTTAAATGATGACTTCTGGTACCTTGTATACAGGTCGCCAATGACAATGCTTTCAGGTTGATCTAACTTAGGTCCTTTGGGTCTTATGTAAGAAGTGGATTGTGTCTTCCAGGGAAGAGCATAACATTAGGTTATCTGATGCAACTTATTAGACTTCAAAATTTATACATGTAAGTAATATGATAGCGACTGAGCCAGATGTGTGTGTCTGTACATGCATGTTTGTAAACACATATGCAAACACACAAAGTATTAAAGCCATAGATTTGGGAGAGATCAAGGGACATTTATGGAAGTAGATGGAGAATGTATAACAAAGGGAAGAATGTGAAATTATGCTGTAATTTCAAACACATATTAATAAAAAGCCACTTAGGTAATATAGGACAAGTGTTTAATACTGATTACTCTGTATTGGTTATGACTTGTGGTTCTTAGAATTTCTGGAATTCAAGTAGGATGGAAATATGCAGAAAAGGATGCCTATGAGGAAAGCAGGAAAAAATAGAGACATTAACAGGGAGAGATGGAGGTGAGTAAGATGCCAGGTGGGGTGGAAGAAAGGAAGGATGTAGAAGGAATTTTTAAGTGTATGGGTGAAAGCATAGGCCTCAGCATTGCACCTAGAACGACAGGCATGTAATACCGATATCAGAAGAAATAGTCTTCCCCAGGGAAGAACAGACCAATTGACTATAAAATACAAAATTGTCATTTCTGAAAACAAACATATGAATAAAAATATATAGACAGAATATGTCATATTTATTTGTTGTAAGTGTATAAATACATATATGCATATATGTATGCAATGACAATTAATGAAAACAAAAAACAATCAATTTGAAAATAAGCAGGAAGGCGTATATGAAAGGGCTTGGAGGGAGGAAATGGGAACATTATGTAATTATATTCTCAAAAATACAATAAGTATTTCAACTGATCACTATCCTAAACACAGAAGCAAACTTAGTGAATTAAATATTTCATATAGTATCAGAAAACTGGGACTACATTCATTTTCTTAATTTTATGTCACATTTTAATGTTTTCTCTCTGAAGCAAATGTCTAAGAGAAACTTCAGTAAATACCTCATGGAATACCTTGATTATTTACTTCTAAAATACCTTTCCTTGACATGAATTCTATTCCTTTTATGTTCATAAATATAAATTTCAGGCATGTAATTATTACAGAGCGACATTACTATTTTTTGTGCTTCAAAGTAGATGGTTTTGAGTTAATAAGCATTTAACCAAAACACAAAAGGGATAATAACTAGAATATTACCTTTAACTAAAAGCAATTTTAGATAGTTACAACAGGGAAGGCAGTTGTCAGTAGTTTGGATGCAATATCAGAATATAACACAATGTAGCATATTTCTACCAATAGTAACTGCATTGTAAAAGATTGTGGTGATTATATGAAATGTTGAAATTATATAAATTGATTACTTATCCATTTTTTAAAAAATGTTCTATGTAGAATATTTGTCATGAATTTTTAAAAGTCTGTGACATGGTGTAAGAAAAATGAGGAGATGGCATTCTAGCATGGAAATTGTTGTACATTTTCTACTCATGTCAAGAGCTGGAAGCTAATGAAAGATAGATTTGCAGCCTAAAATGCCAATGAAAGTGCATACCTTTGACAGTGTCTTCCCTTCTCCTCCAGCTGTCTACAGAAGCTATTCTTCTGTTATTATAAACATTTCACAATGACATTCTCAGTGATTCTTAATCTGTCATCTATTATTAGTCTCTGCAAGACTCAGAATCCCAGCAGATCTGTGTCTCATCTATCATGTTCTCAGAACAAGAAGCCTTGCTCAGACAGAAGAGTTCTTATCCTTGAATTTAGCAAGATACAGAAAAAAAAAAAAACATTGGAAGAGGCAGCACAATATCCTCTAGTCTTTGCATTTAAATAGGCATTCAGACTTTAGGATATGTATTCACTAAGTGATCCTAACAGCGACTAACATTCAACACACCACAGAAATAATGCTCAGTGTATCCAGTGTACAGCGTCATGGTTCAATACAGACACACAACACAAGAGGAGATATAGACTGTTCCCTCCAGGATGTTATAGTCCAGGGAATAGATTGTAGCTAACAAACTTTAACCGTATGGTATGTGTATGTGTGATATTTGCTGTATTTAAGCCTACAGTAGGCAATTCTCCTTGGGAAGAACATTTATTCTTGTAAACACCCTGAATGAAAGAAAGGAAATCCTCTGAAGAAAAAACACAGATCCTCGAATTTAAAGATATCACATTGTTTTTCAAGGCAAACCTTAAATTGCTCCATCTTCTGAGATTAAAATTACCCAAAGCAAGCTGAATCATAGGTCTTCAAATAGTAACAGGAAATTTAGACCTCTCAGACATAAAACATTCATTTCATAGGGTCAGCCATAATTCTCAGAGTGTAAAGACACTTGCTACCAAACCTACACACAGCCTCTCTCTCTCTCTCTCTCTCTCTCTCTCTCTCTCTCTCTCTCTCTCTCTCTCTCTCTC
>NW_026067911.1:13749920-13764449 GCF_014885135.2 Alexandromys fortis | reverse complement strand
CACACACACACACACACACACACACACAGACACACACACACATCCCTCCTCATATTTTATAGTTTTACTAAAAATATTTCCTTAATGATAATAATGAATTTTCTCAACCAGCAGACTGAGGTTTGTTGAAACCGTTCTGGAAATAGTAAGGTGCTATAAATATCAGGGGTACTTATGGCACACAGAGAGTCTGTTATTCTTACCGCTAGGGTATAAAGTTACAACTAGGTCCAAGAAGTGATTCTCTAGAATTAAGTACACACATATACAAACATATGTCTGTACATATACAAATAAACACACATATGCATATATTGGCAGATATTGTTAGATTTATTTACCTGTATTTAGTACACTGATTTTAATTTCCTTTTAGAATTTTTCCACATTTATTTATAATGTGATCATATATAGGGCACGAAACTTGAGTGATTTGGTTCTGCCCTTTTGCATTGCAGGTTCCAGGGGTGGATAACAGTTCACCAAACACAGTGTCCAGTGTATTTGTCACTAAGGCTTCTAGACAGTTAATACACTTATTGTATCTAAGACTTATCTATTTTCAGGATATCATTTGAAAAGTGATATTTTGACCAATTTGGGGTATTGCTAATTGTAGGTGACTTTTGCTGTGAGACTAAGAAAATTCATTATCTGTCTGGCTTCATCCAGTCATATATTAGAGGCATATTTTGTTTTTTTCGGTTTGTTATAGGAAATAATTCTTCTTTTTTAAGTTTTTTGAGACAGGGTTTCTCTATAGCTTTTGAGCTTGTCCTGGAACTAGCGCTTGTTGTCCAGGCTGGCCTCAAACTCACAGAGATCTGCCTGCTTCTGCCTCATGAGTACTGGGATTAAAAGTGTGCACCACCATCACCTGGTTTACAGAAAATGATTCTTGGTAGCTAACAATACCATCCAAATTGCTTCTTAACAATTCTATCCAAATTACTTCTTAAGCATTTTAGGGTTAAAGAGTTCCAAGTGTCTTACAGAGATTGAGATTTTAACAGGGTTGTAAACCCTTCGAGAGGATCAGGAAAACCAAATCAGTTTATTGTTGCTGTTGTCAGTCTTACAATGTTGCCCTCATGTTGGAAGCAGTGAGACCCCAGATTCTGAATTTCTTGTAATCCCCTGATCTGAGTGCCTACAGCTGCTCTGAGCACAAGACCTTCAGGAGTTCCTGATGGCAGGAGAGTGGTTTCTGGTGGGTTTGGCTGGGACGTGGCTATCTGTATATAATCTACCCCTGAACACAATAAAGGGGGCATTCTTGGGGAATTCAAGGATGACCCGTGTCGCTGTCTCTCTGTCTGTGTGTGCCTGTGTATTTTAACCTCCAACCTTCTTGCCCGAAGCTCCCGAACTGGGTGCCAGCTCACAGAGCGCAGACACGAGGACGCGGGGCACGGCACCCTCATTCCCTGGTTTGTGGCCTTTCTTGTCTTCAAAGACAACAGTGGTCTCTATTAGCACTTTCCTCACATCCTCTCTTATTCTTTCTCTCACTCTTCAAAATCTCTATTCCACATTAAAGAGCTCTGTGTTTGCCTTGACCCTACACGGATTATATCTTTAAAAGTCAACTGGTTAACAAGTTTAACACAAACTGAAATTGTTATTTTTTTTCTATCGCATGCTAACATACTCAGATCCTAGGGAACAGAATGTGGAGATCTGTGTGAGAGATTTCTGCATACCACATAAATAAATTTCTAATGTAGTAGAATTATTCTTGTAGACATTTGAGATTTGTCTCAGGCTGGCAATCTTGCAACAACATGGAAGGTTGTTATTATTTTAAATTTCTATGAGGAATTGAGCCAGAATTTTGAAGGGTATTGAATTGAATCAGTGTATGGCATGAGTGGGATGACCATTTTTACAATTTTCAACCTATTGTTCTGTGCTATTCTCTATTCTTTTCTGTGAAGAGACATCATGACCATAGAAACTCTCGTAAAGAAAACCATTTAATTGAGGCTTGATTAGTGTTTCAGAGGAATCAATCATTGCATGGCAGGAAGCATGGCTAGAAGCAGAATAGGAAGCATGACTGTACACAGGCAGATATGGTACTGGGAGGTAGCTAAAAGTTGTACATCTAGATCCGTGAGCATCAGAAGAGAATGAGACTGTGGACCTGCCTCAAACTTCTTGAAACCCCAAAACCCATACCCAATGACAAACTTCATCTAATGGGCCCACACTTATTACAATTAGGCCACACCCAGTCCAATAAGGCCTCATCTCCCAACCTATCTAAAGTTGAGCAAACTCATGATGACCAAGAATTCAGATATTTGAGCCTATGGGGGCCATTCCTATTTAAAAAACCGCCACACAATCCATAAACATGGGAGGTGTTTTCATTTTCCAATGTCTTTTCCGGTTTCTTTTTTTAATATCTTAAAATTTTATTGCACAAGTCTTTTATTTGTTTTGTTAGAGTTATCCTAATATTTATTTTGTGGTTATTGTGAAGAAGCTTTCATTAATCTTTTTCTCAGTATGCTTGTCATTTATGTCTAAAAAAGTCGTTGATTTTTTGCACGTTAATTTTGTATCCTGATACATTGTTGAAAGTTTCAATCAGATGTAGAAATTTATTGGCAGAAATATTTAGGGTCCATTTGTTTATATAATCATAACTGCAAATAAACATACTTTAGATTTATTTTCTTTCTTCTACATTTTGATATCTAGCAATACCTCTTTGGGGTATATATCGAAAGTATGCTCAACCGTGCCACAAGGATATGTGCTCAACTATGTTCATAGCAGCATTGTTTATCATAGCCATTAGCCAAGTGCTAAATTAAAGAGAAATGGAGACTGGAGAAATTCTTGTCTTGTACCTAATTTTAGTGGAAATGCTTGAGTATTCTCCCTGGTTTACATGATATTGATGGTGGGCTTACTGCAAGTTGCCACAATTATGATAAGGTAGTTCTCTTGTATCCTTATACTCACCAAGATTTTTATATATATATATATATATATAATTTGAGATAGGAATTCTCTGTGTAATGATCCTGGCTGTCCTGGTCACTCTGTAGACCAAGGTGTCCTTAAACTTAAAGAAATCCACCTGTTTTTGACTCCCTGAGTACTAGGATTAAAGGCATTCACCATCATCGCCTGGTTACCAGAACTACATTTTAGGTGTGAAACATTTTTGAAAAAAAAAAAAACTATAAATCAAAACAAAATAGTAAGGACAAAAATCAGTTAAATTCTTTACAAAGACATCAACAAGAATGATAAATCACTGAAGTTATAGAATCTGTGCCTTTTACCAAAAGCCCTTATTCATCTCTGATGGTAAGGCAGGGGTATTGTAGAATATTCTTAAAAGTCAAGCTAGCAAGTATTCACAGATGAGTATATAATATTCATCCAAATTTGTATCCCTGGATAATGATTATCTGCTGGGCACGCCTGATGGATTTAATTGGATTATTTTAAGGATGACTTATCCTAAATACAGACCACACATTCTGGGGGTGCCCTACATAAAATAAAATGGAAAAATTATTTTTTATTTATTATTGATTCACATATTTCTAACTGACAAGTTCCTCTATTATATTGTTGAGATTGGTATTAAATCAAACCTTTTCCAACATAGATTAAGATCTGACAACTTTCCAATAATCTAATCAATCCTCCCAGACTTTCCAACAGATTGTGACTGCAGAGATTGCCATCCTCTGGACTGAACCACCTCTAGATTCTCATTCTTTCTGTTGTGAGAAGTCATTCTTGGAATACCCATACTGTACTCCATAACTAGTCAAATGAATCCATATATACTAGATAATTATTGGATCAGTTTTTTTTTTCCTTTTGAGAAGTCTAATACACCCATAGACACATTGACTTTTAGCAAAGGAGATCAAAAATAGTCATTTAGAAAACATTTGTTCAGTTTTCATATTTTATAGGTTTTCTGCAGGTTCTGTTGTTGAAAGTTAGCTTATATTTGGTGTTCTGATATGGTGCAGGGGTTATTTAAATTTTCTTTTCTCTGTTGAGACTTTTTTTGTGTGACTGAGTATGTTGTCATTTTTACAGAAAATTCCATAAGGTACTGAGAAGAATGCATATTCTTTTGTGTTTGGCTGAATTATTTGGTTGACATCTGTTATGTCTATTTGATTCAAAATGCCTGCTAACTCCATTATTTCATTGTTTAGTTTTGAATGAATTGCCAGTCCGTCGGTGGGAGTGGGGTACTAGAGTGTCCCATTATTATTGTGTGAGGATCGTGATATGATTTAAACTTTAATACTGTTTCTTTTACAAATGAGGGTGGCCTTGCATTTGGGCATAGATGTTAATAATTCAAATGTCATCTTGGTGCATTTTTCCTTTGATTAGAATTATGTGTCCTTCCCTGTCTCTTTTGATTAATTTCAGTTTTCAGTCTATTTTGCTAGACTGCATATAACAGCTTGTTTCTTAGGTCTACTTGCTAGGGAAATCTTTTTCCAACACCTTACTTTGAGGTACTGTCATTCTCTGATGTTGAGATGTGTCTTTTTGTGCAACTGATGGATGGACCATACCTTTGCATCCTTTGAGAGAGGGGTGGGGGTTTCTTCCCACTTTTTGGTTTTGCTCTTGTCCGATTATTTATTTCCTGTTTTTTTTTTTTCCATGAGTATACTTAACCTCCCTGTGTTAGCATTTTCTTTCTAGTATTTTATGTAGGACTGGATTTTAGGTGTTGTAGTAGGCTGCTTGTTCATTTGCTGGCCGCCCAGATTCCTGAAATAACCACACAGAATCTGTATTAATTAAATCACTGCTTGATCTATTAGCTC
This sequence comes from Alexandromys fortis, assembly GCF_014885135.2. Lineage (NCBI taxonomy): Eukaryota > Metazoa > Chordata > Mammalia > Rodentia > Cricetidae > Alexandromys > Alexandromys fortis. Next base: position 13,759,617 of record NW_026067911.1, on the reverse strand, counting down.
TAACTACTTATGGGCTAGCTTTTTCATCTAAATTTAACCCATTTCCATTATTTTATAATTTACCATGAAGCTCATGGCTTACCAGCAATGTTCCAGCATTTCTGTCTCTACTGGTGGCTCCATAGCTTCTCTCTGACTCTGCCTCCTTTCTCCTGGCATTCAGTTTAGTTTTCCCCTCCTAGCTTTACTCTTCCCTATCATAAGCCCAAGACAGTTTCTTTAGTAACCAGTGGTATTCACAGCATACAGAGGGGAATCCCACATCATGAGGGTAGATACTGTTTGAATTGGACTTTGTCATAGAATACCTTGTTTTCTCCATCTACGGTCATTGAAAGTTTTTCTGGGTATAGTAGTCTGTTTGGCATCTGTGGATTCTCCAGAGTTTGTAGAGCATCTGTACAGGTCCTTCAGTCTCTCCTAGACTCCATTGAGAATTAGAGTGTAATTCAAATAGGACTACCATTAGATGTTACTTGCTCTTTTCCCCTTTCATGTTTTAATAATCTTTATTTATGCTGTATGTTCCATTATTTTGTCATGAGGGTACTTTCATTACTGCTGCAAAGTATTTGGCATCTTCTTCAGTTAGGAATTTTTCTCTTACATTTTTTTAAAATTATTTTTGGGCCTTTGAACTAGGATTCTTCTTATTATTATTTTATTATTCTTAGGTTTGGTCTTTCCATAAAGACCTAGATTTTCTGGATGTTTTTGTTAGAAAACTTTTTTATATCTACCATTTTTTTCACCAATTTGTCTTTTGCTTCTATCATATCTTCAACACCTACAATTGCCTCTTCCATCTCTTTTATTCTACTGGAATGCTTGTCTCTGCATTTCCTCTTTGCTTTACCTTGATTTTCCACTTACTGAATTTCCTCAGGTTTTGTTTCTTTTATTAAAGATTACAGTTCCATTTTCAGGTTTGAAAAGTTTTATGCATTTCCTTCAAATGTGTTTTTTTTTCCTTGACCTTCTTATTTGTCTTTAAGGTATTTATTTTTTGCATTTTTCATTTGTCTTTTCCTTGATTTCTCTAGAGGATTTATTAAGTTGTACTTTAAGGTCATGTGTCATCTTTATAATTTGTTTTTAAGGTCTTATACTGTGCATCAGCTATGTTGGAAAATTTAGGGTTCGCTGTGGTAAGACAGTTGGGTTGTGGTCGCATATTGCCTTGCCTGTTATTGACTGTGTTCTTAAGCTAGTGTTTAGGCATTTGGGTTTGAGTTTATTATAGGTATATATGGTGATTTAAAACTTTGATTTTGTTGGATTCATGTTATGTTCCTTGGTTTCTCTTTCCACTCTGGTCTTCCGGTTTGTGCTCACTGAAATTCTAGCAAGAGGATCCAGCAGGGAATATCCACAAGAATTTGGATATTCCCAAATTTTTGTTGGCTAGTGTGACCTTGGGCCTTTGGTAGAGCAGTGGCCTTCTTTCAAATTGGGAACTGGGACATGATAATGTGGAGAAAACAGGTGATTAGGGATATTGGGTGTTATAAGGAAAAGGTCTGCTTGTTGATCCCAGCTGCCCAGCTAGCTTAGCTCCAAAATAACTACACAGAAATTGTATTAATTAAGTCACTGTTTGGCCCAATAGTGCTAGCCTCTTATTAGCTAACTCTCACATCTTGATTTAAAAATCCTTATTAATCTGTATATTGCCACGTGGCAGTGGCTTACTGGGAAAGATTCATCATGTCCAACTCTGGAGACTCCATGGCATTCCTTTCTTGGACTCTGTCTCCTTTCTCCCAGCATTCCATCTATTTTCCCCACCAATGTAAGTTCTGCCCTATCAACAGGCCCAAAGCAGTTGTTTTATTAACCAATGACAGCAACACAAAGACTGAAGGACCTCCTACACGAAGTGGGGGTAGTGGTAACAAGAGAGTTGAAGACATTTTGGGGCAGAGTACCTATCCAGTGTTCTGTGACCTCTGGCCCAAAAGCAAGTCTCTACATGTAGAGTTCACATACTTGTTCTTTTCGCTGGTGAGACATACACACGAGCATGGGAGGCCTGTCCAAGTCACAGTGTCAGGGGTTATGGGTAGGGATGGAAGGGGTGAAAAAAAAAGTAGTCTTTGGGACCCAAATGGAGAGAGTATGAGGATTCTACAGGTGGGTAACTTATCTGTTCTATGTCTCACTGAGCCAGAGGTTAGTGGATCTTTGGTAACAGGAGTTCAAACAGTGTGTTGTGATACTATTCTGGTTTGCCAGGCACTGAAAAGAAAGGATTTCTTGTTCTCCTGAAATGCCATGTGAAAATCTCCTTTTCGAGTCCCTTGACATTTACCAGTGCCCCTTTCTCTTGCAGAGGAAGTTCTACCTTTGTGGTTCTCAGGTAATTTTACCTTGGTTTCCTTTCCTCTAAGCTTTTACAGAATAGGTAGTAACTTTTTTTTCAATTTGCATTTTCTCTGCTGTACCCAGAGACAAATTTACAAAACCTACAAAATACAAAATGCCAAACTCAGCAACAAGCCTAGCAAAAGACTTTGTAATAATGTCACAATGCTGATACCTCACTTTAGGCCTGGCATTTTGCCCACATATTTTTATGCTAAAATGGCAATTAAAATAATGATTTTTAAAGGTATGGGAGCTAAGAAAATACTTTTTGATTAATTTCCATAATTTCATGAATTCAGTTTAGTTTTCTGAAAGTCAGATGTGGATGTAGTGTGAACTCTGGATGTGATTCACTAATATCAAAAAATGAAGGTTGAAGAGTTGTGTTCATTGTGAAAACACTCTCTGCACTTCTGAGGACAAGGTTGCTTCCCAGTATCGACATAGTGGCTGACATTTCCCTGAACCTCCAGCCCCAGAGGATCCCTCTGCTGATCTCCAATCACTCTATGAATCTGGTACATAGATATACATGCAGACAAGATATCCAAGTACATAAAATAAATAAATTTAAAAACAAATATGAAATCATGGAAAATACAGAAAAACAAGTTTGTGGGGTGCATATGGTATATGGGTAGGTGCAGATAAATGCAGTATGTTTCTATGAACATGGATGTGGAAATGACAGGTCAATGTTGGATGTATCCCCTATTTTTCTGCAACTTAGTTTTTGTGGTAGGATCTCTCTTTCCTTCAATCTAGTGGTCATAGTCTCTCAAGAAAAGCTGAACAAACAAGCTCCAGGAATATATGTGTCTTCTCAACAGACTTGTGGTTAAATTTATGTACTGGAAAGAGAAGCTTTTTAAGTGCATACTGAGTATTCAAATTTAGGTATACATATCTGTGCCACAAGTACATGACTTATTGTGTAGTTTCCTTAGTTCTTCAATGTAGTCTTTGAGGAGATGTCAACAAAAAGTCAGTGAGCATTAGCTAAGTTTATTGTATCTTACAAATAACTGTGCCTCAGAATCCCTGCTCTGCTTACTCAGTGGCTTCTACTTTTGATAATAATTATGATCTTTCTGCCTATACCAATGGTATCCTGTACTAAGTAATCACAGCCTTTATTAAATCATTTTTCTATAGTCAGTTACATCTCAGACCTCAATATTTATGATGCAGGTATTCTATGTGTATACATACTAGTAAATATAAATAGAACCCAACGAGTAAGAGTTTGGAAGCATAAGAGGGCCGAAGTGATGTTATTGGTAATAGAATGGAGGGAGGAACAAATGAAGGAAAGTGTTTTAATTATATTAAAAATGGGATTTTATTCATTTTTATGCCCTTCCACTATTGATGATTCACTCTCTTTTCTTCTGATGCCAGGATGTGAGCAGTTCTCTCAAGACAAAGTATCTTTTCAAGCCATTATTCTGTAAGGTCTTATTCAGCATCAATGCCAAGAATGTGATCCCATTAGAAAAAAGTCATATGAGCTTCAGTCTAGCATCTCAGAAACTGCTCTTGCTGGAGAAGAACTCAGACCTCAAGGCATAACTGCAGGAGCACAATATTACAGCAGCCAAGGTTGGTGGTTCTAAAACTATTATAGCTTTTGTACCAGTTTCCCCAGCTGAAATCTTTCCAGAAAAACCATGTCTGGCTAATTCCTGCATTGAGAAAATTTTAGTGAAAGTGCGAAGTCCTTTGTGCTCAGAGGAAAATTCTACCTAAGCCAACTCTAGAAAGCCATTCAATAAAAAAAAAAATGCAAAAGTGACCCAGAAGACACTCCACACATACACCAGCAGTGCTCAGTGACAGTCATCCTTGAGCCTTGGCCTTCCCATGTGATACTGTGAGTCAGAGGGTCCCTGTTGAGGTTCATAAAGGCTCATTTAGAGAGTGCACAGAAGAACAATGTCGAACACAAGTTCAAAAATTGTTCTGGTCTATAAGAAGTTCTTTGACAAGGATGTTAATTTAGAGTTCCCAGAGTTTACGTTGTAAATCATAGGACTGAATAATGTGTTATTCACAGGAAACACAGACACACAAGCACAAAATTATTAATTTAATTGAATTATATTAAAAATAAATTAATAATAGTAAAAATAAAGCATTCAGCATACATATCAATATTTCTTATTTTAAAAGTATATTAGTTCTGAATTATACCTATATGCTCTCCAGTCCTAGGTCATTCTGTATCATTCTATCACCCTCTAAAAAGTCAGTAAATAAAACACATTCTTTTACATTAAGAGAAAGAATGGCAGTGAAGATATTCATGACTTGCAAGCAATTTACCAACATTGCTGAAATTATCCAATCTCTTTCATCTCCTAATCACGCCGAATGAGGCTGCATTCTGCAGGAGGATGTCCTGCTTACCAGTCCAAAGAATATTACTAGAATATTTTAATAGTATTTTGCATGTTTTATGGCTAATTTTATGATCCACTTACCTACATCTGTAACCTTCTAAGTTCAAGCAACGAGGCCCTTTTCATTAGCAACTTTCTTTTTTCTTTTACTTTTTATTATAATATTGTAATTGTTGAGAATTTATACACACATATATTTTAATCATTTACAGCTCCTCCTGGGTATTACTTTCTATTCATATCCCTCTCCCAAATTCAAGTCCTCGTGTGTCCAATTAGCATTGTCCATAATTCCATGAGTGTGAGGCTATGGACTGGGGAATGGTCAACCTACATAAAAGTGCATCTGTAAAGAAAAGTTACTCTACATACATGAGCCCCCAGTCAGAGCCCATAAGTAACTTTCCTAATCAGATGACCTGTACACCAAAACACACCCTAAATCTGGGCCATTCCTTTTGGGGCCAGCTCACGTAAAGAGACATGGAAGAAGAAAAGGTGTCTTTTTGCCAACTTGTTCTCACTTTTGATGCTGTGGCCAGTATTCAATTAAACTTCTTCAAGAATACCAGTGTAGACAAAAGGACAATCTTCCTCCAGGATTCTTTGTGGACTTCAGTCGCAGACTGGGGCTGCATGCTCATCCACTTTTGAGGACTGAATAACTGTTGTATTCTTGGCCTTTCTGTACTGGGAGAGTCAATTGTCCAAGTACACATTTAACCAATCTATCAGTTCTGTTCTGACTAATATATATTTTTAAACCATACACAAACTGCCACAGAGTCTAAATTCATATACAATGTGACTAAAGTTATGGGGAATGCTGATTTGTTTTGGATCTGCTTCCTTCTAGCCACTGCTTCACATCATCTTCTGGTAGAGATTTCATGTCAGAGTCCATAATAAGACATGATGGCAAAGGCACCCCCATGTTTATACAGCTTACTTTTGCTAAGGCATTTCCACTATAGAAGTCAGACTTTTGGTTTGATTTTTTTCCAGATCTCACACACACACACACACATATATACATATGATTCCATATATATATGATTCCATTAGAAATAACTTTAATGAACTTTAATGTCTTGGTGGTTGATGGTATATCTCCATTGGTACTTCTGGTTTTATCACAGAAACCAGAAGTAGCAGTTCACACAGGGAAATCCTAGCCCTTAGGTTCTGGACGCATTAAGACCAGTATTAGTTCATCCTCAAATCAAAACAAGTTTAAAGTCAAATTTTGTTAATAGGGACTTTGTCTAAAACTACTAATTTTAGAACTAATAATAAGTATCACAGAAATCATAAAGTGGGAAGTTTTATAAATGATATGCTTAAGTAATATTTTTGTTAAAAAAAATTCCAAAAAGATAATTGAGACAAGTTTGAGAAAAATACTGCAGTTGTGGATAAGAATTTTTTTTTCGATTTTTTTAAACCTATGGCTAAGAAGGTGGCAAATTGGGATAGTGACTAGCTATGAAGCTAAAAGACTTGTGTTGAATTCCTGGGATCCACATGGTGGAATTAAATAATAAAATCCAAATGTCAATACTGGCTTCAGACTAATACAATTTCAAAAGAATATGGGATACTGGGAAATCGATATGTGAGGTCTGTTATAAGTTTTGTTTCATTTTGTTTGTCTTGTTTTTTCTTTTCTTCCCCTTTAAAGAAATGAAATCTTTCTTTTACTCAGATTCTTTAAGAATGTAATTGAGGCAGGTAGCAAGTTTCTAGAGCCTCAGATCAGGACCATAGAATTGAATGTAGCCATATACCTCTAAAAGGGGCAAGTTCCCAAATTTCCACAATTATCTTTCTGATATTATTTTTCTTAATGGTAAGAGTATAGAATTTTAAATTGCACCTAAATTATACTTTTTGGCATAGGGATGAAATATGTGAACTCAACAACTTCTTCCTTTTCCCCATTTCTGTTCTTCTCACTTTAGCCTCCTCTGTGTATTTGAAATCATTAATTCTTCTAAATATTTTCTGTGTTATACATAAAGGAAAAATCCATTGAAAGGATTATAAGCTCTTTGCAACTATGTTTTACACTTACTTGGTCATAGTGTTTTGTTCTTCTTAGCCACTGGTGATAGTCTAGATTCTGGAAGTAAGCATTCTTTCCATTACTATAACAATTATTTCTGAGATTAATTTTAATAATATGCAAGCCCCACACTTGGTTTTCTATTAGGAAACATACTAGCAATTTTATTATTTCTTCAATAACTTTTTCTATGATAAATATTAGAACAATTCTGATTTACTAGTGAGATTTAATTAGACTGCTAAGGTAGATAGCCCTTACTGGGAGGGGTGGGCTTTCTGTGGATCATTTGGCAGGGATTGTGGATAATACTTACTCATTATAAGTATTTTCTTAGTTACTCAAAGGTTTCTGAAATTATCAAATTTTATTAAATAAAACTACTATAAATTCTTCAGTACAAGCCTTGTAAAAATTTCTGCACATAAATGTGTAGTAGTAGAAAACAAATGTACTGAACAAAAGAGTATGTGTATGTTCAAATCATTAGGATTGTAAGTGAACACCTCACTGGAAAAGAGAGCATTATGAAAATGCTCACATTTTGACTCTTTCCATTTGTACCATCAAAGAGTCACTAGAAAGGAACCTGCTGATGGACACCAAGGTGTACGTTTATAGCTGTTTTTTATTGAAGAATAATATACATTAGGTCAAGTTTAAACAATGGAATCACACTTACATTTTTCTTCTTGTTTCTCAGCCTCCCTCATCCATTTCTCCCTCAGTGCCTGCTAAACCAAGCAGTTTTAGAATAGAGAGGATCATTCACAAATTGTGGCAGGTATTCAGCCTGCGCATTTCAGAGCTGTCAAGGTTGAGTGTTTCAATCATTTTTGACATCTCCTGGTATTTCCTTTCATATTCCAGGGTCTATAAATAATATCCTTTTTTAGATACAATTTTCAGTTCTCTGGCTTGTTTCTACGCACAATATAAAGCAAAGTTGTATTTCATCTCTTAGGATGTCCTTGCCTTTTTACCTTCAGTTTGAAATAGAATATGAGTGTGTAGAACAGCAATGCATAGAAATATGTTAATAGCAGGTACATTAAAAATATACTATTTAGCCCTTGGAAAAGATGCTTCCTTTGATGATTTAAGAATGTTTAAATAACTTTATGATAATGTCTGTGGCAAAGTAAGGTGTACATTTTTAAACAAATGCCTTATGAAGATTGTCAATAATTTTCACATTAATATAAATATTTAAGTATGGCAGTTGATATGATTACATTATTAAAACTTTAAACACATACATTCTATACAAATTTCTTACATTTGAGATTGAAGACTTGTAAACTTTTCTACCCTAAGGAAGATATTCTTACACTATTTTTAGTATAAAAATATGATGGATGGATGTTAAAGAAAACTTGAAGAGCGTTTTTTATATTGTTTTACGCAATGTAACCTCTTTCTACTCAATTTTAGTCTCCATTTTGTTATAAGTAAAATGTAAATAAGCAATTTGAAATAACATCAAGCAATACACCAGTAATATTGTTTGACATAGAAAAAAATTGACACTTTATCGAGAATTCTTAGGCTGAAACGTTGACCTTGGAAAGCTGAATTTTTTTTTTTAATAAGACTCTCAAAAAGTTGAGTGACAGAAGTAGAAGAATGAGCAGGGGCTATTCACAGTGTAGAATGTCTCTTGAAAAGCCCATTTTTATGCCAGAAGCCCTGAAACTCCAACCAATGTTAAAGGATTGTATCTTCATGGTCAAAAAATAAAGGGAATTTTTTTTCTGAGTTATGAGTATTTTCATAATGTGTAAGATATTACTTCAGGTGCTTAATGTTTTTACTGATAATGGTCTATTACATTGTTTTTATTTTCTGCTTTTTTTATTTTAACAGAAATATCATGAATTTTCCAACTCTTCATGTATTTTATTACAAGTATACTTATCCTCTTTGCTTTTGAGTGCGTGTGTGTGTGTGTGTGCATGTGTGTTTATTTAGGGAACACTGTAATCATACCATGTGAAACTTATTGTTGCATGTTGAATATTTAAGTTTTTGTTTTGTCTTGTTTTTCACCAGTTTTGAGGAGAATCTTATTCTCCGGTAATATTTCTTGATTTCTTGCTGAAAATAGATCTTTGGGGAACATGTAAGTTCTGGGCTCCATGTTTTGTTTTTTTTTTTTTTTGGTAGTTTTTAAAATATCATTATGAGGTTATATGGGAAGCTGAACTTTACAGTATGTCTTGAAATCACTTCCTGTGATATTTCCAACTCTGTTCTTTCTTGTGGAAAATGGCTGAGTTTATTTGGAATACTTTATGATCAGATGAAATATCAGCTTTTATAATTTGTTTAGAGAATAATATTAATAATATGCAAGTATTTCTGTTTTTAGCTTTTTAAGAAACACCACACAAGTAACTAAAAATTCTGTGCATCAAAATTAATCAGATCCAAGTCCTACAGAACACAGTGAACTTCTTTAAGGTTGGAATAGACAATAGAAGCAGAGACAGTGACGGTCTACATTAGAATTTACACTTGCAGTACTGAATATATTTTGTAAACTTACTCGCCACTAACCTCCTCCAAAACAAATCATGAAAAAATTTTAACTAGAAAAACAATTAGCTTTATATTTTCTTTTAGCAACTCATGTTCATTACCTGACGTCACTCCTTCCATATCTCCCTATAGTTTGATCTTTTGATCATTAATATTCTGGTTTGATTTGTTTCACAGAACTCCAAGTTAGTAGTTGCGTGTACATTGAATCATCCATTTTGTTTCTTTATTTTTCATGTAATTTTAAAATGTCTTCATCATTGTTGCCATTTCATAGTTGAAATTTTTTTTAAATATAATTTTTTTATTGAAAAAAAAAAAA